>NC_142081.1:113562401-113862401 GCF_054644295.1 Miniopterus natalensis
CCCCAAATAAATGTGTAAATGTGGTCACATCTCAGGGTTATATCATTATTTCTGACCCTGCTGCATTGTGGAGCTAATTTTTCATGAACTGCCCAAATAAGAGGCCCTTCCCTTGTCACAGAGCTCAGCATGTCTCTGGGTCTTTGTTGGGAAAATGAGCTCTTACTTCTGCAGTTGCCCCCTACTGTATCTTCTGAAGCATATTGCTTACCACGGTGGTTTCTCTTTCAGTCAGATCCAATCTTTAAAAAAAAATGTTTTATTAGGAAAATTTTGTGGACGTACATAAGTGGAGAAAACAGTATAATAAATTCCCATGGTCTCACCCAGCTTCAACATTTGCTGATTCAGAGCCTGAATCTCATTTCATCCATTCCCCCATGTCAAATCCTCCTCAACACCATATAATCTATTTATTGTCATATAATCTATAAAAGAGGATTCCTTTTTTTAAAAATAAGGCCTCAATACCATTATTACAACTAAAACTATAACAGCAATATTGCCATAATAACATCAACTATTCAGTGAGTGTTCTCATTTCCCTGATTCTCAATTCTATAGAAAAAGCCAGGCCCATGGCCTGTGGCTCGGGGAACCCAGGGAGGCCCCACACAGCTTTCAGGGCAGCTGGGACATGTGAGTCGGGCTCGCAATACACATGGGCTATTGAGGTGCGAATAAGTTAAAAACTAGAAAGCCATGGGAATTTAAGTGGTGGAGTATATTCTGATATGCCTTGCAAGGGACTTCTATGGCCGAATAAATACATATCAGATTTAGTGTATGTTACGAGTGCTCATGAGGGCTATAAGGTCAAGGGGAGGAGGTATCCTAAAGGGCTGGGTTTTGGTCCTAGGCTCCTGCCAGGAGAGGTAGGTTCCCTGCAGTTTCATCTTCCAGTGAGGCAGCTACTGGGACAGCTGCTGGAGGCAGACCGCCTGGCCTCAGGTGCCAGCTCTGCTATTCATTTGCTCTGTGACCCTCAGCAAATCACTTAACCTCTCTGAACCTCGGTTAGCTCATCTGTTAAGTGAGGACAAAAATAACACTTACCACAGGGTGATAGTGAAGATGGAAATGAGAAGAAAACCCAATGCCTGCAACATAGTGAGTTCAGTATGTGCTAATTTTACTTTTATTCCGCGCTGCCACCTGGAAGAACCAGGCTTCAGGTGCAAGTCCTCCATCCTGCCCAACTCATCGAGACAAGATTGTGCGGAACACGCAGAGCCTGCGACGGCAGCATCGCCTCGCAGAAAGCCATTCCATGAGCTGTCCCTGAGGACAGCAGGCGGGTGGCCGAGGCAGCCTCGGTCACAGCCTTAGCCTTGGCTTTAACGGAGAAGGGGGAGACTCAGAAAGGCCGGGCGTGGCTCAGCGGTTGAGCATCAACCTGGGATCCAGGCGATCGGGGTTCGATTCCCGGTCAGGGCACAGGCCCGGGTTGCGGGCTCGATCCCAGTCAGGGGCGTGCAGGAGGCAGCCGATCAGTGACTCTCTCATCACTGATGTTTCTCTCTCTCTCTTCCTCTTCTTTCCTCTCTCTGAAATCAATAAAGATATACTTAAAAAAAAAGAAAGAAAGATAGGCTGGGCAGGATAGCTGAGTGAAAAGGAAGAGTGAGAGAAATAAGCCCTTTCAGTTGGGGTGAATTATCTAGTACTTGTTCTGAATCCTTTCCCCAGAGCACACCCCTGCCCCAGACAGGCAGCCGTCAGAGTGAGAACGAAATTACACAGGACATCAGCTTTGGCTTCATTGTGAGACCAGATTTTCTCCTTACTGGGTTCTTTGTCTTGTGGAGTCAAAGAATGAAATTCACGGACAATGGAAGAGTAAGGGAAGGAGTACAAAGGTTTAGTGTAAAGAAAGCACAGCTCTGGGTGTGAGAGGGGTCCCGAAAAGGGTCGCCTCTGCAGCTCACTAGCCTAGGGGTTTATATTTCCTAGATTTGTTCCTCATGGGCTCCTTCTAAGAATTCTACCTTAGTGACAGCCACCCTCTTTGTTTTTAGTTTCCCACTTCAGGGGGTCGGGTGTAGGGCACACTTGTTTTTCTCTGTAGGGCAAACTTGTTTCTCTCATATCCTGTTTGCCCGGAACATTTCACCTTTGCATGGTTCCTTTTTCCTCAGGGTCCCCACCCTAACTCCTGGCCATTTCTGACTCCTCAATTGGAATTGCTAATGTGGTCACTTACCTAAGGCTTACAGCTCCCATCTTACACACTGAGACTGAATCATGGGGGGCACACCACAGCTGAAAGAAAGAGTGACTTGGTCTACCCCAAACCATTACAGAGTTTCCAAAAAGCAAGTAGCAAAAAAGCACTAGAAGTTCTAAATTGAACGTATCCCTTCCCACGCCTGCTGCCGTTAGTCCTGGCCTCGTAGCATGTGCCCATCAGCACAAACAAACTGCACACCCGGGGAGCTGCACAGGCCTTTCTCTACTTGGAATCCTGCTCCCCACTTTTGGAAAAAATATGTGTGGTCTCTATTAAAGTGTCAGAATGGCTCAGGAAAAGTAATTAAAAGCTTATTACTGTTGGCAAGAAAAGGACTTTCAAGAGGAATTTCAATTTATTTAAACATGGTAACTTTGTAAATTCCAAGAAAATTCAATTATGCAAACTTGACAAAAGGAGAGCTTCCAAGAGTTTCTTTCAATTCAGATTTTAGCCAGTCAAAAGGAAATCTTGCTGCTAAATCTTTTGCTTTTGCTTTATTTCCTTGTATGTCTGTTTTATGATGGTGGAGATCAAGAGAGTAAAGAATAGAAATTTTTTTTAGTATCAGTTTTTTAATTTAAATTGCTGCAGAAGGTTACCCACATTCCCTCTGTACTGTCAAGACATGTTCTGGAGGGAGAACACTGTGCATCTCCACAGCTGGCTGAGCCCAGGTGGTTTATGTTCAGGAAAGAGCAAACATTTCCAATTCTTACTTAGCAGCCAAGAGGTAAAAAGTTTCCTTTTTTTAAAGTGGCAAAAACAAAGCATCTGCTCATGCCACTTTTTTAAAAGGGTGGGTGGAGTTTCAGGTAAAAGATCTATTGAGAATTAACCGTCTATAGTTAGCCCTGGGTGGGAAATTAAATTTTGACATTGAGTGATTCTCCCTGTTCCTGTCATCACGAGCTATAATAATTTATTATAAGAGCTGATTTAGTCTAGGAATAAATTCAATGCATGAAGAACCCCAAGCCAGTGACACTATTAATCTAACAGTTATAGCAACATTCAATGAGATTCAATGAGGGAATCTAGGAATGGAGGAACTCGCAAAGGCCGGGCCTAATTCCTTTTCATAATCCGCACCTTCAACCTGAGGCAGCTATTGCATAATTTCTGAAGCCCTTCAACAATTCCTGGACTAATGACAAAATTTCTACTCGATAATATATTGTATCTTCCCTTTATAAGTTCTGAATGTCTTTTCCTCATCTGCAAGCTTGAGTTAGTGGCACTTATTGCAGAGGGTGATAAGAATTCGATGAGAGGACCCCTGTAAGGCCCTTGGCAATAGTAACCTGCCAGTGACTGTTCCTTCTTTCCCCAGCCCTGTCCTGTGACTGTCCTGCCTTGCTGGTGTTAGAATCACCTCCCGATAGATGGCTGCTGGGGAGTCAACCGGTCAACATACTCACTAGGAATGTAATTGCTACCCTGGGTAGCTTTTCATATAAATGAAAGGGTTTTTTTTGTTTTGTTTTGTTTGTTTAAATAAAACATCAATGGAGACCATGCACTTCTGCAAAAAGAATCATGCACTTGAGCACGCTGGAGCAGGTTTTCTTCGGTAAACTCTTTCATAAGGACTTTATTAGATTCTATTAAGACTGGGCCCCACAAGGGGCAGGCTAGATAATCACCTATTAGCTGGTGAGAAACAGTCACCTGAGACAGAGGGCCCCAGCTGACAGACGCCACTGCAGCTGGCACTGCTGCAAGGAGATGATTGGGGGGGGCTGCAGGAGGCCTCAGCGGGCGGGGGCAGCCTCTCCAAGGCTGTGTGTCCCCCATCCCACACCCTGAGCCCGGCACTTAGGCAGGACCTCATCCTGCCTCCTTCCCCTCTCACAGGCTGCAGAAAGCTGCTCTCCTGCCTCCCCCAGGCCCCTTCACAGGCGCTCACTCCAAGACCCCTGCCAGCCAAGAGCAATGCCAGGTTCTGTCTGACACGGACCACAACGATCCCGCCCTCCCTGTGCCCAAGCGAGGGATTCCTCTAAGAAAAAAGGAGTTGAAAGAATGAGAAAGGCGTCAGTCCTTCCCTTCTGAAGTTAAGAGACACAGTTTGCTTCAGAGATGGGGGAACCACAGGAGTCACATATATATATGTGTGTATATATATATATATATATATATGTTATGTATATATGTGTGTGTGTGTGTGTGTGTATATATATATATATATCTTTCATGTTAAAGAATATATCTACAAACTATGTAATACCTAAAAACCTAAACTTCCTATGCCCATAGTGCCACTTTCCTTCTCCAGCCACCTGCCTTCCTGGACTCATGGCCTCGCTACTGAAAGAGAAAGTCCAGAGGAAGTCGGCATAAACATTGAATATTTGTGATGTGGTAGCTACTGGCAGACAAAGATGAACGGTCATAGCCTGGGGTTTCAAGAAGCTTCCAGTGTGGCAGGAGAAGCAGGACAAGGATGCCTCCTCGGGAGGTCAGAGAAGGCTGGATCTGGAAGGACACTTTCCAAAAAGACAAGCGGGAGAAAGGCACCGGGGCCTTCGCAGAGCGTGAGGGAGGCAGGCAGGCCCTCGCCGGGAGCAGCCCTCCAAGAGCACAGCTCACGGTGCAGCACAGTGTCGGGGGAGCCCCGATGGGCGCCTGCTAAGGGCCCTGGTCACAGAGAGCGAAGTGCAGATTGTTGGCTAACACACGTGAAAAGAAACCCAAAATAGCCATCATTCTGGAAGCATCTATAAGAGAGTGGTCTGGAGGGCGGGGGACAAATATGCATTTATTTAAGGTGGAAGATTTCTAGGGGAAACTCCTGGGGCCACAGCAGAGCCCCAGGCTGGTCTGTGAGAGACCTTTCCGGCACCTCCACTCGGACCCCTGCTCGGAAGGCTGGGACATTCCTATACAGAGTGCCTCACAAAGAGAAGTCTTCAGTGGGAAATGTTGGTTCTCTAGAAGCCATGTTTTCCTACAGACAGATGATATCGAAACAAGTACAGTTTTAGAAGTAGTCAGGGCTCAGTAATCCTTTAGTGCCCTAAGGTTAAAAAATGTTTAGCCACATTTGATAGAGGAGGGGAAAACCTTACCAATTTACTGGGCTCAAGGAAGTAAAGATCTAGTGGAATAGTTTTCATGGGTTAACTCTATTAGATTTTGAAGCAATTAACTGTTTAAGCACATTAACTATCTTCTGGTTCCTCTCCCATAGAGCATATTAAAAATCATCATTCCCACTTCAGACAGAACTATATTAAATCATACCCAATTGTCACTGAGTCCTACCAACACTATTCTACTTTTTCAAATCCATCACTTCCTCTCTATTACTACAGCCACTCATCTCAGTTTTGGTCCTAATTTTTAACTGGGAATGTGATAGTAGCAGTTACCTTCTATGTTACCATTTTTAGTTGCAAGTAATAAAAGTCAACTTGAACTAACTTAAGGAAAAAAATTGGTACAATACTGGAAAAGCTCATACAGTCCAAGGAACCCCAGGAACACTCAGGACTTAGGAAGGGCAGTGATTGGAGTACTTCAAGGACCTTAGCCATAAGAATTTCTGCTTGCTCCCTCTAGAGCCCTATGATTGATGACATGACTCAGTTCCAAATTCCCAGTGCCTGTCTCTAGTTCTTACTCTTAAGAACCTGAATGGGTGAGCTTTGAGTCAAGAGTTCACCCTGATCAAAGTGACCATGTCCAAGATGATGGAATCATGTAGCAGAAACATGGCTCCCAGGGCCCACCCCTATCCTATACATCAGAGATAGAGGTCAGGGGAAGGAGGGTGGCTTGAGGGCTACAAGGCTGGCAGGCATCCCGATAGGCACCACTGGTTACTTAATGTGCATGCACACGCACACACACACACAGAGCAGCAGCGCTGTTCATTCACTCACTCGTTCATTCTGCCAACAAATATTTATTCAGTGCCAGTGAGGTCTACCCTTGGAGATATAATGGGAATGAAAAACAGGCAAGGTTCCTGTTGTTATGCAGAGAGAAGACAATAAAACATATAAATGTAAAATTGTAGCTTCAGAAAGGAATGGTACCTGATATAATGAGAATCTATGATGAAGTCATCACTTTTCTGAGAAATCAATTTATGAGCTGAGATCTGAAAGATAAAGAGTAACCCAAGTTACATGGGTAAGACTGGTGTTCCAGGAGGAGGAAACCACACCGATGAGCACCGTGTGGGAGACAGGAGCATGACTAGCAAAAGACACTTCCAAATGTTTGGTTTTTGTTGGTCTGTACGGACTAAAGAGCAATAGTCTCGCCTGTGTTGTTCATCGCTGTCTCTCCAATATCAAGGGAAGAACCAGCACCTGGTTGTCAGGCTCCTAAAGGCTCCTAAAGGAGTAAAAAGCAGGGAAGAGATTGTGCCAACGAGAGGCTGGAGAGAAGAGCAGGGGCCAGGCCTGCAGGGCCTTGAAGAGCATATCTAAGAGTTGTGTCTTTGTCCTGAAAGAAAGGAGAGTAGGTTGGCAGATTTGCATTTGAAAGGAGAACTGTTTAAAATGTGAAGTAATGATTGGAGAGGGTCCAGAGTAGCTGTACCAAGTAGAAGGTTATTACAATAGTCCAGAAAAGCATGGCAGAATCTCAAACTAGCAAGTGATGGCAGACCCGGACATGCCACAGGCTGCTGTTCTCAGGGCCTTTGATTCCCAAGGAATGACCTTTCCTCTCTAGTCCTCGTGGCCCCTCTCATTTAAGCACCACCAAGCCACCCTTATCAATTAGAGGAAGATCTGAAGAAGGTGAAGGGAAAAGAATATAAATCTTTTTTTTTAATGGAAAAGAACTTTCTTACTCAAGTTACAGTATGAGATAGGAGACTGAACACATGTATTTCATAGTTGTCTTAACAGGAGAAGGGTGTCATTAATGGGCCAGAATTTAAATATTTCTAAAAAAAAAGACAGAGAGACTGAAACAGTGCGGAGGAAGCCGCAGCCCCAAACTGGCTTGGGAGAAGCTATGGCAGAGAAGGCAACCAGTCTTTCTGGAAGGATCCAGCAAAATCTAAACTCCACTTTGGCAGGACATGGACAGCAGAACAAGAAGGGGTCAGCAAGTCATTAACGGAGGGCGTGTCATCGAGACAGTTGCGCAGGTGACCATAACGCTCACTGCCCTACAGGTACCTACCTAGTAACCTCCTAAGCGGACAGTCTGGCTTTGAATAAAATTAAACAACCTATTGTCACCTGGTGGCCAGAAAGAGCCAAGACAATATTTCATTTATTAAATAGAAACTAACCAATATAGAAATAGTTATGTTGGCTCAAAAACAAATCAATAGATACAATAAATCTGAGATGTCTAAGAACAGGAAACAATAGACAAAGAGGTGGAAAAGGCAAGGGGAAATTCAAGAGAATTATAGACTCAAGCCGAGGTCCAAGAAAAGAGAACAGAGATAATTAGAGGTAAGAAAACAAAGATATAATGAAACCTGAAAGAAAGTAATATGGTGACCTAAACTCTCATACCTACTTTCTAACTGAAAACAGCTAAAATTATTGGATAACATATTTAAAACATTTTATAAACATCATGATCTAGCAACAAATAAAAAATTCTCAGGTCAGCTTACTGAAAGCAGAAATCCAGAAAGGCAAGCTTAGCATTAAACCATTTTTGACTTCAGTTTATTGGTCAAACTTGGTGAATTAGAGCTTTGGTTTCAGGACTTCATGGCAGAAAGAAGACTAAATGTCCTCCCATCTTTGCCAGCTCTGTTCCTTGCCTAGTCATGGATGGCTATAACCACCTAAACTTATGAGAAATTTTTTTTTCTTCTTTTTTTTAAATTGATTTTTGAGAGAGAGGAAGGGAGAGGGAGAGAGAAAAACATCAATGTGAGAGCAGAACATCAGTCACCTGCCTCCCGCACATCCCCTACCAGGCATAATTTATTTCTTTATTTAGATGTTTTCCTGCCCAGGCTGTGAGCTCCTCGAGGCCAGTGATCCTGCTCTGTCCATATCTGTGTGCCCACACCTGCCATTGTGCTTGACACGCAGCAGGTACTCACGAAATGTTTTATGAGTAACTGAAAGCAATAAGAATAAACAATCAATGTCAAATAACCACTATTTATACAGAACAGGGTCACCCAGGAACTCAGAAGGGACAGGAACTTTATTTGCTGTAAATTATTGATAGTAAAGTTGACCCGTAGCATAATTGGTTCCCCAAATGTTTACGAATTATCCAAAAACAATAAACCTATCATTTAATCCACATATTAAACAAAATAAATAACTGGTGGCAAATTCACTTTATTGCCTTTAACAAAATGTGTCAGTACTTACTCTCCCTCTATAGAAACTCAGGTAACTGGAATATCAGACTTCTCAATCATTCTAGATTAAAAGGGGCTCTATTACACTCAAAATATATATTAAAATATATTTCATCTTAAAAGTAACTCACACATGAACAAAATGTAATTTAGAATCTGTCAGAATATGAGATGAAACTAAACATAACACACTTATTTTAGGATCAAACACTTAGAGAAGGAACTTGGGCAAAAGTCTGTTGTAGAAATATCAGCCAGCAGACGTTCCTGATAGAAGGCCTAGCTGTGTCTGCCACACTTTCACCTGGGAAAAGCTGGGAATACTTAAACACCTTAGCAGTCTCCCTGAATTTCCTCTCCTTGCACAGTTACTACCTCAGAGACCTGGTGGCCCAGGTTTCCTTGCACAAAAATGTATTTGGCACAGTTCAACAAGCATTCACTCAAGTTTGCAAACCCCATCCTTGAAAGAATTTTTTAAAATCTTAAAATATATGATTTTCCCTAAATAGCATCTATTGTTTACTTAAGCAAACTTGAGACATTCTGAATTTTAATGGTTCTGAAAGAACATTCATGTGATTTTTTTCTTTAATTGCTGTCTTACCTGATTAATGTATATTCCCAACTGTGTCCAACAGTTACCAGCTGCCTTTACTGCTACATCATATTTCATCAAATTCCAAACAGGCACAATAAGGAAAAAGGAACAGAAGTTATATAGCTCCAAGGCTGGATCACTTAACACTGGAATGAGAAGTAACTTTCTAGAAAAAGAAAAGAGAACCTAGGACCTCTGCTCCAAGGTTTTGTTTGCCCAGGAGGAATTTTTCACAAATTTTTCTGGAGCCACTTACTTAGAATTCTTCCCTGGCTTCCAAGAAAAATCTCAGTGAAGAATCTGTATCTCCAGAAATGTCCCAGTTTACCAGGATGAACAAGCCTATCAGCTGTAGCAGGGTGCAGGGGCAAAGCAATTCACAGTAAGCAATGGTAACTCATTTCCCTTCTGACCCTCTCCCTACCACCTCCTTCATCCCTGCCCAGTTCTGCCCTGTTGTGACCCCAGTTTTGCTAAATCTGGCTTGTTAGACACTAGATGGATTCAGAACCATGGGGAAATTCTAGTACCTGTTGACTGAAGCCAGAACTAAAATCTGATTTCTCCCAAGATTGTAGGTCTGAGACACCATGAGGCTTACATTGAGAAAACAGGATTTCTGTGTGTGACTCAAACCTCATGCATTAGAGATGTTCCTGAAACATTCCAATTATCATTAATAACTTGAGGCTTGCATCATCTAAAATTATAATTCTCTCCCCTTGCAGAAAATTTTATGACATATCCCTAAAATCCTATAAGAAAATTTGAAGTAGCCTTACTAACTTTTTCCAGAATATGGCATTTTAAAATTTCAACTCTAACTTAATTATTCCCTGGAGCCTCTCACATGGCTACCAACACTTCATATAAAAATGCTGCACTTGGAATACAGGGCCACATTTTCTCAGGAATTAAAGAGGGGAGGGTAAACTACATTGCCAGAATTGCACTTTAATCACTCAGCCCATCCCAGTGAACCTACTTTACCCAAGCGGACAATGTAAAAATGAAATTACTTTACCCAAAGTGAAAAACTGAAAGTCTTGCACTGCACATAAAACCAGTGGAAATTTCAGGGAAATGCATGAACCCAGCATTGAACTAGACGCCTAAATGTCTGAGTGTTCCTTCCCAATACTTCTCACCCCTCATCATTTCCTCTACCCCATAATCAGCTTATAAAAATGCCACATTCACATGGAATAGTCCCAATAGCTCCCCACACACTAACCACCCTTCCATGTAAGGTGAAGTCACCTGAAGTTGACTTTTTCCTCAGCACCTTTGTAGCTTGTGCCTGGCACCTATTTGATACTCAGAAACTGGTGCCAACATTATTATCTCAGAGAACATGTTCTGAAACTTAGTATCATATTGTCTCCTCCACAGTTACAACCTATAAAAATGGTAGAGCCAGGAAGTAGCAGTATCTTCCTCAAGGAATTCATATTGTTTCCCCCCCTGTTCTCCATGTGTCTTTTAATTCAGAGAGCACCTAAACTTGCTTCATCCCCTTCAAATGTTCACTTAAAGAGAATGGGCTCACTTAGCTGTTTCAGAGATCATCCTAAGGAAAGTTATGTTTTCTGGATCCTCAGTTTTATTTTCTTCTGCTGCGTTCACACTGCAGGATACAAGGAACACACTGACATTTCTATTTTCAAAGCAGGTAGTCTCCCTCAACAACCAGCAGTTCTGTGATCTCTATCATCATCATAAAGTTCCTGCATCTCGATTTATATGAACATGCAGAAAGTAATTATTTGGCACCCTTGCAATTTTCTCATCTTCCATTTCTAATTCTCTATTGTGGTTCTTGGAGGGCAAATCTTTCCTTTTGCCATTTATCTATTCTTCGTATATAATTATAGCCCCCAATTTTCTTTCACAAGCAGAAAGTGGAACTGAGCACAGTTAAATCAAGAGAAACTGTACTCTGAGCCACATTGTCAACATACTGATGAATGCTGTCACTGAGGCTGGCAAATCATAATTAATGGTTCTTTTAAAAAGTAAAATGCTCCAAAAATACCCTGAATAGTGGCAGCAACCTTGTGAACAAAGTTGGAGGGATTATAATACCAGATGTCGAGTTATGCTACAAAGCCACTGTAATCAAAACTGCCTGGTACTGGCACAGGAACAGGCATATAAATCAATGAAACAGAACAGAGAACCTAGAAATTTAGCCAAGCCATTAAACTCAATTAATATTTGACAATGGCGGTGAAAGCATACAATGGAGTAAAGACAGTCTCTTCAATAAATAGTGTTGGTACATGCAAAAAAACGAAACTAGACCACCAACTTACACCTACACAAGAATAAACTCAAAATGAATAAAAGACTTAAATGTAAGTGGTGAAACCATAAACATTCTAGAAGAAACTATAAGCAGCGAAATCTCAGACATGTCTGGTAGCAATGTGTTTGCCAAAACATCTCCCAGGGCAAGGGAAACAAAGGGGAAAATAAACAAATGGGACTGCATCAAAATAAAAAGCATCTGCACAGCAAAAGAAACCATCAACAAAATGGAAAGGGAGGCCGCTGTATGGGAGAACATATTTGCCAAAGATACATCTGATAAGGGGTTAATATCCAAAATATATGAGGAAATCATACAACTTAACAAAAGGTAGACAAACAATCCAATTTAAAAATGGGCAAAGGATCTAAATGGACACTTTTCCAAAGAGGACATACAGATGGCCAAGAGACATGTGAAAAAATGCTCAAAGTCACTAATCATCAGAGAGATGCAAATTAAAATGACAATGAAGTATCACTTCACACCTGTCAGAATGGCTCCATCAACAATCAACAAATATCAAGTGCTGCCGAGGGTGTGGAGAAAGGGAACCCTTACACTGTTGGTGGGAATGCAGACTGGGGCAGCCACTATGGAAAATAGTATGGAGTTTCCTCAAAAAATTAAAAATGGAACTGCCATTGACCCAGTGATCCACTTCTAGGAATATATCCTAAGAAACCTGAAACACTAATAAGAAAAAAGTTATGCACACCTATGTTCATAGAAGCATAATTTACAATAGCTAAGATCTGGAAACAGCCCAAGTGCCCATTATTAGATGAGTGGATAAGAAAGCTGTGGGACATTCACACCATGGAATATGATGGAGCTGTGAAAAAAAGGGATCTTGTATCCTTTGGGACAGCATGGAGGGACCTGGAGAGTATTATGCTAAGTGAAAAAAGCCAGGCAGAGAAAGACAAGTATCACATGATCTCACTCACATGTGGAATCTAATGAACAAAATAAACTTATGAACAAAATAGATTCAGAGACATAGAAGCATGGAACAGACAAATCTCAAAGAGAAGGTGGGGGCAGGGAGGGGGTGGGGAGACATTAACCTAAGAACTTATATTCGTATATGCAAAACCCACAGACACAGACAATAGCGTGGTCAAGGCCTGGAAGGGGGTAGGGTGGGTGCAGGGTGGGTGCAAGGAGGGAAACATGGGGACATCTGTAATACTTTCAACAATAAAGACAAATTTTTTTTAAAAAGTAAAAGATCTGTAATCTCTAAATGCTCTATATGAAGCATTATATTACTCCTCAGTGTTCAAGTCTGCTTCCTTGAGAGTCTATTATAAAAACACCTGCCTGGCCGGCATGGCTCAGTGGTTGAGCATCGATCTATGATCCAGGTGATCATGGTTCTATTCCCGGTCAGGGCACATGCCCAGGTTGTGCACTGGATCCCCAGTGGGGGTGCACAGGAGGCAGCCAGTCGATGACTCTCTCATTATTGATGTTTCTCTCTCTCTACCTCTCCTTTCTTCTCTCTGAAATCAATAAAGACATATTTAAACAAACAAACAAAACACCTAACAGTAACTTACAGTTAGAAAAAAAATGCACTCGCGCTCGCGCGTGCGCGCGCGCACACACACACACACATACACACACACACACACACACAGAGGGTTTGGGTGGAGAGAGAGAGTGAGAGAGAATGAATGAGTGAATGAATGAGTGAATGAATGAACAAATGAATATATTTGGCTCCACACTCTTTCTCTTCCCATTTCTCTTCCCCTTCTCAGTTGGTTGGTTCTTTGTTTTCTTTTTTTTTTCTTTAAGTAGAGAGCTCAAGATTCATAAATTTAGAATTTTTGAATACATTTATTTAGAAAATGATGGTGTTAAATCCCTCCAAATATTTTGTTGAAAATTTAAAATCTGGGAATATTTTCTGTCTTCATTTTATCTTTTACAGTCCTTCCAAACACTCTATTTCATTTGTAAGTCCCTTTTTTTCCCCCAAAATAAAAAAAAACATGTTAAAAAGCCAACCAATGCAGAAAGGTAAAAAAATAGAAGCTGAAAGTCCTTTCACAAACCCTAGAGAGAACCTCTGTGAAGAGATTTGGCTATACCACATTGGCGTTTTTCCATACATCTGTAAATATATAGAATAAATATATATAATAAAAGTATGCATAAATATAATTAAACATATTTGCAGGTACATGGGTGTGTTTCTGTATTTATATGTATTATTGAACATAGAAGCAAACATATACAAGGCAAAGTCTGAGGAATACATACAGGCATGAGGCTATATTTTTAGGCATACTTGTGTTTGTGTCAATGTGTGTGTATACACATATAATTTATAATATATATATGTAATTCCTTTCACATTTATCTGTTATCCCTGGCACCATAACTTCTCACAGGATGGCAATTGCATTTGTTTAAGAAAATTGTTTTGCCAGATCATTTGGGATAGGAGGTGAGACACTGAGGACATGGGTATATACAGGAGACAAAGTAACCCAGGATATGAATTAATTTTAAAAAGCATTATTATCTCTGCTATGACTAATATTTATTGACTGTTTACTCTATATCAGATGCTGTTTTAGCATGACTAAATAATTCCACAGAAGTATATGAGCAAAATTTGCTTCTGCCACAGGGAGGAAGGGAGGAGAGGGAAGGGAGTAGCAAAAAAGGGTGGGGGGAGGGAGGCTGCCCAACTGAGTAGTAAGTGAGGTGCAAAGACACTGAGGCAGCCCCGGGAATGAGCCCCCCTTCTATGTCCATGTCTCTTTTTTCTACACCTTCTCCCCTAAAGCAAAAACAAAGTCTGCTCATTTTTTTCAGGCACAGAAACTTAGCGAATCTTTTCCTTGACTTTTGTCAATGTATTTTTTAATGGGTGTAGGGAAATATTGTTTTTGCTTTATTATGTATATATAGAATCATGGACTTCCCCCCCATCACTATTTATCCCCTCTATGCCCTCTTCCACCCCCACCCACCCCCTCACCCCCACAATCATCACACTGTCCATGCCCATGAGTTCTCTCTCTCCTTTTTTTTTCTTTTTTGCTCAATTCCTCCACCCTGCGCCCCTCCCTGTGCTGTCTGCCTGTTCTCTCTGAGTCTGTCTCTATTTTGCTTGTAAGTTCAGTTTGTTCATTAAATTCCACATATGAGTGAAATCATATGGTACTTGTCTTTCTCTTAGTGGCTTATTTCACTTAACATAATGTACTTCAGGTGCATCCAGGCTGTCCCAAAGGGTAAAATTTTCTTCATTTTTACCACAGAGTAGTATTCCATTGTGTGAATGTCCCACAGCTTTTTTATCCACTCATCTACTGGTGGACACCTGGGCTCCTTCCAAATCTTGACAACTATAAATAACAATGCAATGAACATAGGGGTGCATATATTCTTTTGAATTAGTGTTTTTGGTGTTTTTTTTTTAATAAAATGCCAAAAGTGGAAACACTGGGTCCCAAGGCAGTTCCATCTTAATTTTTTGAGGAAACTCCATACTGCTTTCCACAGTGGCTGCACCAGTCTGTATTCCCACCAACAGTGCATGAGGGTTCCCTTTTCTTCTCTTTTTTAAATCCTCATTGCTTTTCCAAGGAGAGAGTAGAAGGGAGGGAGGGAGGGGGGGAGGGAGGGAGGGAGAGAGAGAGGGAAACATCGATGTGACTGAGAACCTGCAACTGACCAGGAATCCAACCTGCAACCCTTCCGTCCACCTGGCCAGGCTCTAACCTCTGAGAAAACTGGCCCGGGCCCTTTCCTTTTTTGCTTTTTTTTTTTCACATTTGCCACTTCATTTATTTATTTTTATTTTATTTGCAAGAGGAATTGAAACAAATCTTTAAGGGTGTTTTCATTTTTCCCCCCTTAAATATAAATCAAGTGAAACCAATTTAACTATAGAAATGTAGCAAAGTTAGGGGAAAAGTAGCACAACAACCCAAGAGGCAAAGGTTGCCTGGGGGAGGTGGGTGCAGCCCTCACACACCATATGCATCCGTGCTGTAGTTTTTGACTGCTATTGGCCCATTCGTGCAAGGGCTTGACTCTCAGGCTGGCCGACAGTGAAGCTCAACCCCCAACACAGTGTACAGGCTGCTCTGCAGGTGCTGGTCATATGAAATGAAATTCACCTCAGCAAGATTTGAGGCATGCACATATGTATCCCTGTGGATATACTGCTTGTGAAGCTTATTGGATCCTGCTCTCTTGTTGTCTGAAGCTGGACATGGGGTGTATTGTTTCTGGACCTCTTCATAGGGACTCTGGTGCAGGCCAAGGTCAGACTCTCTCTGTGATTGGCCCTGAGCAACCCGTTTGGAGCTATCAGCAATCCACAACTTGTGGCTCCCTCTGCTGGGCTTGGATGTGTGTGCAAAGGATCAAGCTGAGCACCAAGGTCTGCTTTTACTAGCCTGGGCCCAGGAGCAGGTCAGGCAAAGAAAGACTCTAAGCACCCAAGGATCCCTCTCTGCCTGCAGGCTGTATGTTGGTTTCAGTCACTTAATGAGCCTCAAGCTGTAGTCCTCAGCTGGGTGCTTAAGTACCACAGGGTGAGGTAAGGGAATTCCAATGGTGGGGCTATTGTTTCCCCCCAGGCAAATGTTGCATTAATGGGAAAGGTCTGCCTAAGAAAAATGGCTTCTCCAGTATAGTGGAATGACTAAACACAGGGGTCCAGGCGGCTGTCCTCTCAGCTCTCTCCCCAGAGCCACCAACCCTAGACTCTCCTCACGCAGCTCTAGTCTTCTCTGCCCTCCCTCTGCTGGGACCCAAGGTGAGTGGCTGCACGGGAAATTTTGTGTTTTGGCCCTTTATAAAGGTGCCTGCATTTCTAGCCATTTCCTCACGGTAGATAAAAACCCTACTGCTTTTCACAGCCAGATGGTATGTGGACACCTTTCCCAGTTCTAATGCTCTGGCCTGGGGAGCTTGGTTTCAGGTTTTGACACAAGAATTTTCAGGGGGAAGCCCCACAGTTGAGATATCCCTTCGGAACTTCAGCTGCTGTCTGTGGGAGCCTGGCCAGCCCTCTCATGCCTCAATACTTCCTAAAGTCTCGATATAGCCTCCTCTTGAAGTCCTTGGTTATAACACTTCTCTCTAATTAGTCTTTGTTTGATTATTCAGGATGATTTTTCTATATTCTAGTTGTAAGTCCAGTTTGGTTGGGAAAAGTTCAGTGTAGCTTCCACGTAATCCACTGCCATCTTGGAATCTCCTATTTCTGTTTTGATTGTTGGTTTTCTTTTGGCCATAACATATTAATTTTTATGGAAGAAATTTTATTAACATTTTCTTTATGCATTCTGGTTTTATGCCTTCTTATAAAAGCTTCCACATCCCCAAGATTATAAAAACAATTTTTGCATATTTTCTTTTAGCACTTCTCTGATTTTTTTCTTACATTTAAATTTTTGTTCTATCTAAAAACTTTTTCTGCATTATATTGTATTTAGGAAGTAATGTAGGAATCTACTTTTTGATGACTAACCAGCTGTTCCAACATTATTTATTAATTCACCCTTTACAAGGATTTGAAATGCCACTTTTATTTATACATGAAATCCTATTAGTTCTTGCATTTATTTCTGAATTCTCTATTCTGTTCCATTGGTTAGTCCATCTATTCCAGTATAAGTACCTTACTCTATCAATTAAGGTGACTTCATAATGACAACAGCAAAAATTTATTAAGTGCTTATTATGTGCTGGTAGTGTTATAAGTGTTTTATAAGTGGAAAATAAAAAATAGAAAATATCAGTAATTTACCAAGTTCACAAAGATAGTAAGTGGAAGAGCCAAGATTTGATCTTAGATTGGCCCTAGAGACAATCTCTTAGCTATTACACTCAACTGCTTTATAACATAACTTGATATCACAAAGCTCTTCTACTCTTGTGACTCTTCTTTTTCTGAAATTTCCTGAATATTCTTTTATGCTTATTTTCCTAAGCGAACTTTAAAATTATTTTTGATAAAATTTTCCCAAAATCTTGGTCTAGTTTTACATGGAGATCCTAGTGAATATAACATTGATTTAGGAAGAACTGATAAGTGTAAGGTGCCTTCCTACCCATGAGTAAGGTATGTTTCTCTATTTATTTGTCTTCTTTTAAATCCCTCTGTAGAGATATTTGAAAACATCTTTGTAGTGACAAGACTTGGTCTGTTCATTCTATTTCCTAACTGATTATTGCTTATATAAGAAAACTATTAACTTTTTAATATTAATATCAAGTAATAGGGATAGTGACATCTTAATCTTATTTGTGATTATAATATGAATGCTTCCAGTGTTTTGCCATAAATGTATTTCTATATTCTGGTTAAACCAATGTATTTTTATCATATTAAAGAAGTACTCATTTATTCCTATTTTACTATGATTTTTTAAAAATTAGTAACAGACATTGAATTTTTATCAAATGCCTCTTCTATACTTATCAACATGATTATATCTTTATATCTATTGGCCTACTGATATGGTGAATTATTTTAATAAATATCTTAATAATAAGCCTTTCTTAAAGCCTTAGAATAAACTCCACTGGGTTTTGTGTACTTTTTTTAGTTTATTGCTAGATTTTATTTGCCTTGTTATTTAGGATTTTTGCATAGATATTCCCATGTGAGACTAGCCTATAATTTTCTTTTTTGTGATATTTTTGTCAAAATTTATATGCTAGTTTTTATAAAAACCTTTCTTTTTTTATGCTCTGGTACAGCTATACAGGCATCAGAATGACTTATTCTTATGCCTTCCTTCTTACCCACTCCATTCCCGTTGGTATTTTATCATTTTAAACACTGTTTACATTCCCTTCATTTTAGTTATGGTTTTAGCATTATGATTGTATCCCTGTGCAATATATGGTTTCATTTTGCACAATTTTATCTGTTTATAGATGAAATTGTTATAGGACACCATAAAAGATGTTATTGGACAGCCCCCTGAGTTGGAGGGAGAGGGTTGTCCCCTCCTTGGTTCTTGTTGGCCTCATAAGAAAGATTTCAGACAAGTGACAGACAGGAGCGTGGTAACAAAGCAAGCAAATTTATTAAAGAAACAAAGTAAGCAAATTTATTAAAAATACACTTGGCATAAAGCACAAGTGGGCAACTAAGTTGTTCTGAGCATGTGCCCAGTGGGGTCTCAAAGGGTTTTATACCCTTCCTCCTATAGGTCTCAAGGTTTCTCTGCCAGATATCTTGGGTAGAAGATTAGGTTTCAAAGTCCCCTCTTAAGTTGTTTCTGCTTATCTTGGGTTGTTTGTACACACACCTGGTCATCTTGTTTGGCAAGTCCTAAGCTGGCTGACTTTTTAGTTCAGTGGATGAGACAAAACTCCCCTTTTCCTTTCCCCCTTCTCCCTGTCTTTGCATCTCCTAAGTGATATTTGTCTTCAGGTTTGGCTAGGATCTTTGTTCTCTATTTCCCCAGGCCAGGGTGATTTAAGTAATGTATTCTCTGGTTAAGGAGGAGAGTATTAGCCATTTGCTTTCAACTGTCCTTGGTTGGGGAAGATAAGGTCTTGTGATTCACAAGCTTGCTGCAATCTGTCCAAACTGTTCGGCCTGGTTTAATTTTCTTGTCTCAGTTTCTCCTTCTGTTTGCCCAAGAATCTTCCTAGCTTCTTACTATCCTACCACAAAATCATGCATGTTCTTCAACTTGCTTTTTTGGCTTAATACTATGTTTGTGAGACTCATTCAAGCTGAATGTGCATGGCTATAGCTCACTGATTTTCACTATTGCAATATTCTATTGTATGAATATACCAGCATGCATTTATCCTTTCTACTACTGATGGATATTTCTATGTTTTCACGTTTTGCCATTACAAATAATGCTTCTTTGAACGTTTTTGTGTGTGTCTCTTTGTGCACATTTGAGAGATTTTCTAGGGTATTTTATTGATTTGGGTGCAGTTGCAGAGGACAGGATCTATTCTATATACATTTTAAAGATCTATTACAAAGTATAAAACAGATTATAAGTTAAACTCCCAATTACAACTCACACAGCTACAAAAAAGAATATGGATTATCTCTATACACAAGTATGAAGTGATCATCAAAATATAATCTTAAGTGAATAAAAACAAGATTGGGGAAAAGTAAATATAGTATTTATCTAAGAAAAAGAAGAATATAGCCCAGCCGGCATGGCTCAGTGGTTGAGCATCGACCTATGATCCAGGAGATCAAGGTTTGATTCCCAATCAGGGCACATGCCCAGGTTGTGGGCTTGGTTCCCAGTGGAGGGTGTGCAGGAGGCAACCGATCAATGACTCTCTCATCATTGATGTTTCTATCTCTCTGTTTCCCTCTCCCTCCCTCTCCCTGAAATCAATAAAAACATATATTTTTTAAAAAACTATAAAAGGAAAAAGAAGAATATAAAAAATACATATACTCTCATTCACATACACACTTGAACTTTTACAGGATAAACTATAAAATACATTAAGGATTATCTGTTAATGTTACAGTTCAAAGTTCATGTGCCTAACACTTCAAAAGTCCAAAACTCAAAACATCAGAGTTTGGAGTAATAAAAGTATTAATCCTCAAATCCATCTCAAGAAAGTACAGAGTTTGGGCTTCTTTTATATCAGGGAAAAGGAAAATGGGAGAGGCTGGTTTTGTAAAAACTCAAGCCCAAAGCAGAATTCCTGTAAATGCTTAGCATTCTAACACAGAAGCTATTTGCCTGGAGACCATGGGAACAACACAGGCTTGAACAAGATGGGCTCAGAAATACCTAGGACTTCATTCTGTTACATAGAGTGAGGGAAGGGCTAGAGACAGAAACTGGATTTTTCTGAATATAACATGTGTTGTAAACTTGACTTTAGAGTTATATAAATATTTTATATAACTAGAAAAAGTCAAAGTAAAAATTAAGTAATTCCTAAATATGGGAAGCAAAGTGAGCAAATAAAGTCATCCATGTATCAAATTAGTGATTTAACTACACAGAGAAAAATCACTTTAAATGATTTTAAAATACAGTAATTTGACAATATATCAAACCACTTATGAGACAACTTGAAGAAGTTCCCACTGTCCAAACATGAGAAATATGACCAACAAAAATAATAACATATAAACCATTTAAAAAACCCATTTATTCATAATGATACTGAGGCAAGTTAGTAAGAAGCTAGGAAAATTCTCTCACAAGTGGAAGGGGGAAACAAATGGCCAACCAATTAACAGCAACGTTAATACATTGCTCAATCTTATCATCCCTAATGAGGGACACTTAGGAGCAGATGGGTTTTTTTCTTTGTTTGTTTTGTGTTTTAAATATATCTTTATTGATCTCAGAGAGAGGAAAGGAGAGGGGAAAGAGAGAGATAGAAACATCAATGATGAGAGTCACTTATCGGCTAGCCCACAACCTGGGCATGTACCCTGACCCGGAATCGAACCCTGATCAACTGGATCCTAAGTCGATGCTCAAATGCTGAGTCACGCCCGGCCAGGCAGGAGCAGATGGTTTACATCTCTCCTCCCCAACCAGAGAGTGAGTAGCTTAAATCACCCTGGTCAGGGAGATAGATAACAGAGACCCAGTTAGTGCCATTAGTGCCAGCCAAACCCAAGAACAGATGAAGTCAGGGGAATAAATAACTAAATAACCAATTAGAGCCAGACAAATCCAGGATAGAGGTGAAGCTGACCAGAGAACGATCTCAAACATTTCTATACACTCATTTTGATGTCAGCATATTAAAGGACACACCTAGAAAACTGATGAATATTCTGATTCAGACCTCCTCTAAATTTCCCACCTGCAGAAAACAGAAGAATCCTCAAGAAAAAAGATGCCAGCACACGCTCTCCTTTGAGAATGTCCATGCCCACCCCCCTCATGCATATATCTTTGCTTTCTTTCTCCTAAGCAATAAAGGTTCTGATGAGACTTGCGACCAGGGGAGCAGTGGGCAGTAGCCCAAGGCAGCTCAGCCTAGGCTCAATTCTTGTCTCACATTTCTAAAGCACCAAAGCAGTTCCACCAAGGCTCACTCCTGTTGGCGTGATCTTGCTTCTTTTACCCAAAGCCTTTGCTTTGTGTCAATGGCCCAAGCTTTATTAAACATACTCTCAGAATTATCTGGACTTGGTCTCAAATTATTTCCTGAAAGAAGTCAAGAACTGTGCTGAGGAAGACCTGCCTGAGCCTAGTCCTTCCCCAATGACAATACTGTAATAACTAACTTAAACCAACAAGTGAACTTAACAAAATATTTAAGAGATGTTTGAGGACCAAAGAGTCAACCAAGATGGTGACATGGAAGGCTCCTGAGCTCTCCTCCCACAAGGCACAGAATGTGCAGCTACGTGGGGAGTAATTCTGTGAAAGAAATGCAGAAGTGAGTGACTCCTACACATCAGAAAAAATGAGAAAATAGCCACATGGAAACAGAGTGGAAAAGCTGAGCTACTCTCTCACCATAAACCCCATGCCCAGCACAGTGCTGTATAATTGAGAGGAAAGCCCCAACTCCTAGTTTCACCTGAAGAATGAAGTGTTTGGACCCCATATCTAGCCCCCAACTTTTAAGGCTCCCACCAGAGGTATGGGCTCCCAAAAAACATAGCTCTGAAAGCCAACAAGCTTGTGCTCAGTAGACCCGCAAGACTATAGCTAATAAAGAAACAATTCTTAATGATGCAGACCACTCATTGTAGCTATCTCCTCAAGCCTTAGCCCAGGAGGAACAGACAATATCACCCACTTCCCTGTCTCTCCCTGAAAGAGGTTTATCTGTATACTTTCAAAGATGCTGCTGCTGACAGTTAGCTTCCAGCTTTTTTAGCAGCCAACCAAGGGAAAATCCCCCAGATCGCCTGGCTCTCATACTCAACAGGGAATGCACTTGAGTCCCACGGGACCATAGCAAACAAAGAATGGGTGCAGGAGCACCACCTCACAGCTATACTCCTAGACACAGATGGAGCAGGCAAAAATGCCCATCTTTAAGTTTCTCCCTGGAAGGGACTTAAGTACACACTTTCCCAGCTGCTACCTGAGGGTTCAGCTTCTAATCAGCCTGCATCCAGATGATTATTGCAATCTTTCCCCTTTGGGACACTGATATAATGATGCAAGTCCTAGCTACTTCTTCACAATTATATTGTATCATCACACTGTATGGTTCTGCTATATTAAATTATATGTAAGTCCTTGAACAAGTCCTTTTTGTTTAAATTAATAATGCTTTCTCTCTCCGAATGCCTCTCAGGACCCCTTCACCTAAAGGTGTTATTTCAGGACTAATTTCAGATTGTTAGTACTTCTGGAAAGCCTCTGAGTTCATAAGTATAGCATTCCAGAATATACTGGAGACCTTACCTTTCCAAAGGAGAAATTTTCTTTTTGGGAATAAATAATTTGAAATCTCTACTTGATACTTCCCCAAATTCCCACATCAGTGAGTCAACAACTCAGTGGCTATCCCTTAAACAATCTCTTTAATCTGCTTATATCTATATTCTTTCATTTTTTTCTACCCCTCTCCTCAGTTGGTTCAGAATCAGTGGGAGAGGTAGCAGAGAAGCCAAGTGTTAGGGAAAAACTCCCTTACCCTAGCAGGTGAGGAGATGGCTCAGCACCAAGGACAGGGGCACGAGAGCCAGTCCAGACTTACTTGCCTGTCTTCTCTTCCCCATCAATATTTTTTTAGTCACTCCATGATTGTGTTCCTTAGGTTAAGAGCTCCCCTTCACTGCTGAGTTTATCTCTATCATAGTTGACACCTTATATTGAAATCACTTGTTTCTTATTTATCTTCATTACCACACTTAACACAATCTCTGGAACATAGTAGACTCAGTAAATTATCCATGAATTAATCAATGAATCAACCAATAAACAAATAGATTTCAGAAAAAGAAAGGGTAAAATCTTAGGACACACTTAGATAAAACAAGTATACAAGGAAGAAAAAGTCATATATTTGTTATTAGCCCTTCAGACATCAGTTCTCAACCCTGGCTGTTCATCGGAATGATCTGTAGAGATTATTAAAAATGCAAAATCCAAGATGCTACTCCAGAAATGTAAACTATGAATCTTGAGAGTGTGGGTGTGGCATGTGTAAGGGAGTGGCAGACAGATGATATCCAAGGACACGAAATAATTTATTTTATATATAGCTTTAAGTGCTGTTATCCTAGGGAGGAATTAGGCCTTTTGGAAGGGCGGAAGCTCCAGCTGTGTTTATATGAGGAACAGAACTCAATCTTTTCAGCTAGGTTAAAAGGAAATAAACAGAGACTATCTCTTTATGCTGACATCTGCTAATCTCTCACTCCTGGTGTAACAGTGCTGGTAAAGTTATTCTTTCAGGTCTTCCCCTTCCTACCTGCAACCTCCAAGTACACAGGCCTCAGAACCACTTCACTTCCCAGGTGGAGCCAGTAGCTCAGGGAAGGTCCACTCTGCTTCAACTAGGGAATCAAAGAAATGCCAAAAACAGCACAGTGGACATGAGAGGAAATCCATTTCAGTTTTTAATTTCCATTTTGTTTGTTTGTTTTGTTTTGTTTTACCAAACTTCACTTTTCAGGCTCTTTGTAGAATTAGCTGCAAAAAGTTCTCATCAAAATGTGAGTGCTAAACATGTTTCATTAAAAGTTGAAAGCTCCTACATTTATAAGTAACTTGAACTGCCAAGCACATTTCAATTATTTCAATTAAGGCAATCTGATTTCCTTTCTTTTCGTCCAGAAACAGTAAATTTTAACTTTAAACACCTATGTAGAAGGCTTTCTGTCAGATTTTCCACAGATCTGGAACCTTTATTAACTGGCTTCATTATTTGATTCAATTCTGAAAAATCCTTTCTGGGTCTCTGATTACATCCATCGGTATAGCAGTTGCCCAGTCTTTCCCTTGAGTAGCGTATGGTCCGGTTCAAGGATGCAGGGCTGGCCTCAAGTGGGACGAATAGAGACTCGGTCCACCCTCTTCATCACTCTTTTGCCAAACCAAGGAGCTTCCTGACTTTTATGACATAACTCTCCTGATCAAAAACAATTCGTGTGACAGATCTTCAAGGCAGCTTTGTTTTTTGTTTTTTCATTGAAAACTTTTCTGATTTATTAGCTGTCATGTTGTTTAAAACGTGTGTTTTAAATTTCTTATTAATATGGCATAAGAGTTGTTCCCTTGCAGGAGAATATTCAAACTCTAAATATTAGAATCCGTTTGAAAAGATAACATTGGATAATATGCTGAATTCTTCAGTGTATTTGAAACCATTTAGAATTATAGAAAAATGTATATCTCCTTCAGTTAATATTAAATATATATTTCCTTTCTTTAAAACTAAAAATAAATTGTCTACATTCCAGATCTTTTCAGGAAGATTAACCTCCAAAATATAACAAAAACTTTGCCCCCCCTGCAAACATTTAGTGCCCGCACCTGAGCCCCTGGCCCGTGCACACGCCCCGCCCTCACTGCGCCCTCTGCGTGGCTGGAACCCGCACTTGCCCCGCAGCGCGCCCACCGCTCCTCCCGCAGTCGCCCCTCCCCCAGCGGCCGCGGTCGGTTGGTGACCTTAAGGGGCCCGAGCGCAGTCCCGGCCCAGCCCCGCGCGGCTGTGGGCGCCGGACGGAGGGGCCCCGGGCGGGAGCCACGCAGGGGCCGGCTCGCAGCCCAGAGTGCGGGCTTGGTGCGGGGGAGGGGCGCTGAGCTGCACAACCTCTGACCTGAGCCCGGGGGAGACGCCGCGGGGTGAGTTACTCACAGGCGGCTGCACGGGGAGGCGGGGAGGCGCCCCCGGGAGGGGCTCCCCTTGGCCTTCCTGGGGGGGGGCGGAGAAGGGGCTCCCAGCGGCGGGGGAACCCCAGCAGCCTGCACCTGCTCCTGTGCCTGCCCGCCAAGGGCGCTGCCTGGGCCCCTGGGAGCTGCGGGAGCTGCACCGGGTGCTGCGGAGGCGGCCCGCCCGCCCCACTCCCTCCTGCAGGGGGGCTGGGGCGCGGGAAGGGGGGCTTGGAAAACCCGCTGCCCGAGGCGCCCCAGGCACGGACCAGCTGGGCCTGTGCCTCTGCCTGGAGACCTGCCTCGCATCCCTGCCAAGTCCGGGTCCCTCAGGGTCGCCCCACACGCCCAGCCAGGCCGGCTTCAGGAATCGGGTAACTCTTGTTCCCGTTCATCCCCCCTAATGAACGTTCCTCTCCATCAGCAGCAACACGGGTACAAAGTCCTTGAGAAGTAGGACAGGGGCTGCCCTGAGTTCACCTCCCAGCGCCAGCTCCGCTGGTGGGGGCGCCGCCTCTCACAGGCAGGGTTCTAGCAGCTCCTGTTCTGTACTTGAGGCTGCCAAGAGCCTTTTCTTCCTGGGACAGTATCAGCAAGAAATTCAATCTGCTAACCACACTTTAGTTAGAAACAAAGCTTTGCCTGCGCAGTTTTGGATTACAGTCGAAGAAGCCTATGCAAAGAAGCAATAAATAAGAGGAATCTCCAAGTAAAAGAGTTGGATACAAGTGTGGGGGGAAAAGCCCTGGGGAGATTCATAACATGAGCGATGGCACCACCTGCACCCAGAGCGCCTGGCAGCCCAGGGGTCCTCACAGTCCCACCTTGGGGAGCAGGCCCAGAGCAGCTCAGGAGGAAGGTCTCCACTTAGGGAGAAGCATAAGCACATGGAGACAAGGTAACGCCTGCGACTGATTGTCAGGGTCATCTGTAGGCACCTACCTTAGGCACACAAGTTTATTGAGTTATTAGTAATATCATGCAACTTATTTTATAAAACAAGAGTTTTGCCATTTCTCTGTTCAAACAAAGTAAAAATTGGCAAGAGTAAACATTAACTTGTTTTGCTGGGTGGATCGGGGTCCCCAAGACCCCAGGTTTGCTGATTCCGTAGCAGATTCTTGGCTTTGATTTATTGCAGGGAAAGGACAAGGCAAAATTTGCAAAGGCTCCAGGGGAGAAGTCCCGGGCTATCAGGCGTTGACTCCCAAGGTCCCCTCTCAGGGGAGTCACAGGGGAGCACTTAACTCCCAGCACCCAGTTCTGGGACACCTGAAATGCTGCCAGCAGGACTCAGTGGCCCTAGGTTTTGTTGGGGGCCCATCCTCTGGGCATCCCATACCAGCATACAGCCAAGGTCCAGACCCACAAGGAAAGCCCGTGTTTCATACAAACCACATTGTTTGTACAAACTGTTTAGGCAGAGGGGGCCCCTCTTAACTAAACCTGGTGGGAACCCTCTGGAAATCTAAGTTCCCAGGTGCCGGCTGGGCCAGCCTCTGGGACGGCCTTCGGAGGACAGGGCGGCCGGCTTACAAGTCTGGCCTGGTTGTTTCAAGGGTGTTGGGGACGGAGGAGTTTAAACCTGTTACTTAAGTCAGTTTATCTGTAGATTTTCTTTCCCTTATTCTGTGTACAATCAAAAGGTGGCTAATTTTTCTCTCTTACGGCTGGATTTTTCCAAACATAAAATTAATGAACTTAGTCATTTATTTTATTTTATTTTATTTTTTGAAATATGTTTTTATTTATTTTACAGAGAGGAAGAGAAAGGGAGAGAGAGAAACTTCGATGTGAGAAATATCAATCAGTTGCTTCTGTACACGCCTCAGTTGGGATCTAACCTGCAACCGGGGTATGTGCCCTGACCAGGAATTGACCCAGCGACCTTTAGGTGCATGGGACTACACTCAGCCAACTGAGCCACAGAAGCCAGGGCGACTTAGTTATTTATTGAGCACTGTGTGCCAGTTTCTCTTGTAGGCTCAGGAAATTCCGCTGGAGCAAGACAAATACTCAACTTTGAAGCCTCAGTTTTGAACTGGGGCGGGTTATTTCTTTTTTTTCTTTCAATGTATCTTTATTATTGAAAGTATTACACATGTCCTCTTTTTCCCCCCATTGATCCCATCCTGTCTTTACCCCTTCCCCCAGGCCTTCACCCCACTATTTTCTGAGTTCAAGGGTTATGCAAAGATGCATATAAATTCTTATGTTAATCTCTCCCCACCCACCGACCCCCATCTGTTTTCCCTCTGAGATTCTTCAGTCTGTTCCATGCCTCTATGTCTCTGAATCTACTTGGTTCATTGGTTTATTTTCTTCATTAGATTCCACATGAGTAAGATCATGTGACACTTGTCTTTCTCTGACTGGCTTACTTCACTTAGCATAATACTCTCCAGATCCCACCATGCTGTCTCAAAGGGTAAGGGATCCTTCGGTTTTACAGCTGCATAGTATTCTGTGGTGTAAATGTCCAAGAAGATACTTGATGGGATTTCAGTCTTTTTCAAATTGTAGAGACTTGTTTGGTATCCTAACATATGGTCTATCTTCGAGAATGTCCCATGTGTACTACAGGAGAATGCATGTTCTGCAGCTTTAGGGTGAAATGTTCTGTAAATATCAGTTAAACCCATCTGATCTAGTGTGTCATTTAGAGTCACTGTTTCCTTGTTGATATTTTGTCTGGAAGATCTATCCAGTAAAGTGAGTAGGGTATTAAATTCCCCTACTATGATTGTATTTCTTTCGATTTCTCTTTTAAAGTCTTCTAGAAGTTTTTTGGGTTTTTTCCCTGCATCTGTGAGTGTTTTGTTCTGAGGTGGGTCTCATGTAGACAGCATATATTTGGGTCTTGTTTTCTTATCCATTCATTTAGCCTATGTCTTTTGCTTGGATCATTTATTCCACTTATATTTGTTATTATTGATAGGTATTTGTCCATTGCCATATAATTTCTTTATGCCTGTGTTTTGCATTCTATATTTCAACTTCTCAATACAACAGTCCCTTTAACATTTCTTGTAGTGCTGGTTTGGTGGGGATACATTCCTTTAGCCTTTTTTGTTTGGGAAGATCTTTATTTCATCATCTATTTTTTTGTTTTTAATATATCTTTATTGATTTCAGCGAGAGAAAAGGAGAGGGAGAGAGAGAGGTAGTAACATCAATGATGAGACAGTCATTGATCGGCTGCCTCCTGTTCGCCCCCGAATGGGACTGAGCCTGAAACCGGGGCATGTGCCCTGACTGGGAACCGAACCCCAATTGCCTGGATCCTAGGTCGACACTCAACCACTGAGCCATGCCCAGCCGTGCTTCACTAACTATTTTGAATGATAGCCTTGTGGGGTAGAGTATTCTTGGTTTCAGATCCTTGTTTTGCATTACCTTGAATACCTGATGATATGGAGTTCAGAATACTGATTATAATGATGCTCAACAGCATGAAAAAAGATACAGAAACTATGAAGGAAATTAAGAATGACATAGTAGAAATAAAATAAAAAAACATTGGAAGGAATGAACAGCAGATTAGGGGAAGCTGAGGATCGGATCAGTGAATTAGACGACAGGGTGGAAAAAAAATCACTCAATTAGAGAACCAAAAAGAAAAACAATTGAAAAACAGGAATATAGTTTAAGAGAGCTGTGGAACAACATGAAACCTAAGAAAATTTGCATCATAGTGGTGGCAGAAGAGGTTGAACCTAAGCAAAGGTTAGAGAACCTGTTTGAAGAAATAATGGCAGAACCTGTCTCTAACCAATGAAAGAAAAAGTCACACAAGTTTAGGAGGCACAGAGAGTCCCAAGCAAGAAAAACCCAAAGGGGCCCACACCCAAACACATCATAATTAAAATGCCAAAAAGTCCAAGGCAAAGAGAGAATCTTAGAGGTGGCAAGAGAAAACAAGCTGTTACCTACAAAGGAGCTCTCTTCAGCTGATTTCTCATCATAAACTACAGGTCAGCAGGTTATTTCTTTTTAAAGGGGTATATTAAAGCCAGCTAGCCAGCTAGATACCATTAAATATGTGATGCACATACACCTCACTGAACTCACCAGAGAGACGGGCATTTTTTCTGCTGATACTTATTTAATAAACTTACTGAACACCTAAAAGGAAATGAAAAGGAAGGAAAGGAAAAGAAAAAAACCCTCCTCTAACACTGCAGGCCTGTCTTAGAACTGGTCTCATAAAATGCCCCGAGATTGGGACTGTAATCACAGTGGACCTTTGGGGCTGAAACTGACCTGTCCAATAAACATTAATGCCCTGATGGTGTGGCAAACTAACACCCTTATTATTTTTTTAGAGCATCATATCAAATAAATTAAAATTCTCATGTCAATTGACTCACTTGGCAGAAAGAAACCTACATGCTGTGAGAAGAGGGAAGATGGGAGAAGAATTCAGAAGGCTTGGAAAGGGCCAGGTGGAAGAGGCACCGGACAGTTTACTGAAATGTGAATATCAACATCATCGAATGCCCTACTTCCTAACAAATCTGGATTATAATTTTCTGAAGTTGGGAAGGAGAGTTGTTCCCCATCAAATCAGGTATAGTAATTCTTAGCATTTTTGTTACGTATGCCTTTGAGAATATGACGATGATGATCAGCTCAGCTCAGGAAAAATATGCATATTACTTACACACAAAATCCTTTTCTGTAAGAACCACTCGTTATAATCCTCAGGCTGGACCCCTATTAGTCACAATACCCATGTTCTATGTAATCCTGATCACTTGACTGCGGGAAAATCTTTCTTCTATGTAACCTAGTTTCATTTTATAGCTTAAACCTCTCTCCGCTGTTCCTGTCCTGTTTGCTTCAGAAAAGATTATTACAGACCTGCTGGTATAAAATTTTCACTTATGCTTACAAAAGGCTATGAAATTTTATCATGATTATTCCTGAAGTTGAAACTTTTCTAATCTTTCCTTACATATTGTGGCATACAGGGCTAGCTACTTTCCAATAATCACTTTTCTCTTCTGTCTTACTTAGTGAGCTATATGATTACATTTTTCGAGCCTCTCTTGCAGCTAGGTGTGGCCATGTGACTAGTCTTTAAGGCAGTAATATGTAAGCACTGTGCCATGTGGATATTCTGGAAAAAATCTCCCTTATCATTTTGCCCTGCTGTCTGTAATGAAGACAGAATAGCTGGAGATCAATAGCCATCCTGAGCCATGAGTTTGTGGTGGGATGGGCAACACTGTGTGTTGACCCTTCTCCTAGAAATAAATGTTATGCGAATAGGCACCTTGTTTATCTTGGTGAAAGCAACATCCCCAGCACCTAAAAATGCATGTAGGCTGTGGTAAAGGCTCAGGTATTGAATGGGTATTGAATGAATGAATGAATGAATGAATGAATGAATGAATGAATGGAGTGAGTTCACACCAGACCATGTAAAACACTGATCATACAGTCCTCCCAGGGGATATTCAGCCATCAGGAGCAAAACCAAGGTCTCCGTTTCTGTCACAAAATCAAACTCTGCCCTAACTCAAATCATATCACTCCTATTCACTTCCCTTTGCTCTCCCTGGTTTGCTACTGTTATAGAAGTAGAGGATTTTTTCTTACTGCTCTGCAATGTTTTCTTTAAACAAAATGTTTTAAAATCTACTTTCCTAATAATTGTTTCTATTATTTTTTGGCTTAACAAGTTTAAAATTCTTTAATATTCAAGGTCATGCATTTCTTTTTGTGTGGATCTGTTGATAAATGCAGGCACTACTTGGTCACATAAACTTAGGCATCCATCAAGTGTACAAGAGTCATCCAGAATGGTATCTAATGACATTCCTAGGACGTTAGACAATAATATTATCACCATGGAATTCGTTCACTAGGTCCTAAGGATTTAACTCCATGTTGTTTACTGAAACTGAACTTCATCGAGCCCTTTCCCACTCACTGTGGTCTCTAAGTTTTAATACATCGCTTGTTCTTGTCACTAAACCTTACTTATATCTTTTAAACTATTAAATATTAATAATCTCTGCTTCTCTGATTTTTGAGCTGACCTTTCCCTCCTGCTGTCCTTTTAATAAAGGGGAACACTCCCTCTGCTCCTTTTTATTTTTTTGGCACATGTGTGATTAAAGGGCTTGTAAAAGTTCACACTTTTTTCAGTTACATGTCATTTTTGTCTTAAATTTTTCTCTACTCTTCTCCAAAAGTTGGTGCTATTCCTGTTAATTATTTGGGGAAATAATTAGCCTTCTCTTCTACTTCTGTGACATCTATTTATAGTAGAGCTACTTGGTTTTGCTCAAATTTCTTTTGAACCCACCCACCTTTGAGGAAAGATGATATTTGGGTTTTGTTGGGTACTTCCAGCTTTTCTGAAGTGCACACTTCTCGACACCTCACCCTCTCCCTCCGAGAGGCTTTCCCTGTAGGAGCCTATTAAAATAAAGACAGAGGTCATCCGACGAGCAATTCCTAAGTCTCCCCTCTACCAAAAATGTCTCTGTGGCCGCACAGGTCCTGCTCCCTCCTGGCGTCTCTGTCCTTCCAGAGCTTGTGCATCCCTGCTCTGAGTGTGTCCCTCCTGCTCACGGGGGCCTTGCTCCTGTCATTCTCCCGGCTCCTCTGACTTCTGTTTTTTTTTTGCATTGGCTCTTATGCTTTAACATATAAATATACATGTATTTTTCATCTAAGAATAAACATATCCTAGCAGTGTGTTTCCCTCTCACTACTGCCACATCTCTCTTCTCAGCCAAATGCTCAGGAAGAGAAGCCCTCAGTTGCTGTCTTCACTTTCTCGCTTCCTGTTTACTTCTTCACCCCAATGCCATAGCCGATGGCATTTGTAGCTTTCCTGCCCTCCTGAAAACATTGGACTTGGTTAGGCAATTATGTATGGAAGCTGAGACCGGGCCAGGCCTGTGCACTTGGTAAGGGGGTGGAGTGGGTGCAGGGCAGGGCAGGGGCATCCTGAACCACTGCCTTCCCTGTAAGGTGGGGGCCTGGATGGAACTCTGGGCGGGATTGTTCCCTCGTAACCAGGTGACCGCGGAATGTGCTCTGGTTGGCTGGTGCCAACCAGGTGAACTGCCTTCAGTTGAGAAGCAGCTGTGGAAGGAGGAGGAGCTTCGGCTGTGCTCTCTTCTTGCGGTGGCTGTGATTCTCAGCAGTTGTCTGATCTCCACACCTTTGGAATAAGTCAGGCTGCTCGCCGTCCTCACAGACTAGTCAGCTCAGTGGAGGCGGTCACAGCTGACAGCAGGGGGGGCAGCAGCAGGGGCACAGCCAGGCCTTGAGCCCTGCCCAGGGCCTGGCAGCCCAGTGGCCCCTGTGCTGTACAGGGCTTTGGCACTGTTGGGAGTTGGGGGGTGGGGCTGTTGAGTGAAGGCAGTGACAGCAGCAAGGAGTGAAGGGTCCTCATGGGGAACAAACTGTCCTGCTGCTGCCTGAAGCCCAATGCCAGCCCCAAGCTGGGCCAGCACTCTGGGGGGCGGCCTCGGGAATATGAGACTCCTGTGTATGGGGGGGGCTCCAGGAACTCAGTGGCAGAACCACCAGCCACGGCTGCCATGGAACTTGACAACTTGCATTCCCTGTTCTGTGATGGCCACCCTATCCTGCGCCTCAGTGACGTGGAAATGCCCGATGGTAAGGAGGTGGCAGGTGTTCACTGCTCTCAGGAGTACTTCTGTCCTGTGCTGACCCCAGGGCCCCCTAGCAGGGAGCCACCCCCTCAGGCTCCTTGCCTGGAGCCGGCTTTCATGGAGCTGGCTCTTCCTGGCATCCCCACCCCTTATTCCCTTCCCGTCCTGTCTGGCCAGTTTCCTTCCCTGTTCAGTACCCAAACGCCCAGTTCTTACTCCCAACCCAGCCTGAGACACTCCAGTCCTTGGCCCTTCCTGTTTATGGCTCTGTTTAATGTCTCGTGGGCCTCTGTGAAGACTTTTGGGTATATTTTCTCCTTTTTGTCAGTGAAAACTTGAATACCCCAACTTCAGAGTATCCATCCCATCTCCCTCTCCTTACTTATCCATAAGGTACTTAAATGAAGGAACCAGGTAGGGGCTGGGGATACCCTGGCTCCCACCTGTTAAGATAGTTGATACTCAGGACAGTTCAACTGCAAAGATGTTAGAGTTTATTATTTCAATTCAAAATAGACAACTGACATGGACTCTACGTGGTGGTCTTAAGTAGGCTGTGTTCAGTTGGCTGCCTAGAAGCTGCTTTATTCCTCCCAACTGTAATTTGAATACAGAGGGAAATGGTGGGAGAGGGACTTGAAATTACTGAGTGATGTGTAATGTGCTGCCAGTGCTACCGAGAATACTATTTTGGTTGGTTGTTGTTTTACACAAAGGAGAAACCTCTGAGTCTGATTATTTACTTTGATACAAATATATCTTCAGAACGTTCGTCTGCATGGCGCCCTCTAGGTCCTCTTCCCTCCTGCAGGGAGATTCCTGTCTAACTGTAGGAATGTTGAGGTAGAATTTCTGAAGACCAGGTGCCTAAAGGGGGGTGGGGGGGAGAGGGAGGAGAGAGGGAGGGAGAAGAAGTACTTGCTGGAAAATAAGCCTGATGACAGTGCAGCTAATGGAGACTGTGGTTTTGAAGTAGAAAACATTCTTTCACAAAGATGTTAAAACCCCCTTGGTTCATTTGTTTGATGTAAATGCCAGAAATTATTTCATAGAGCAAATGTACTATAGCTCTTATTCTATTTAAACTCTAGTTGAGCTTTTAATTTCTTTAAATGTTAGAATAATTAGCCATGTGAATTCACCCCGATGGTGCACATGGCTTTGTAACTGAAAAGTACTCGCTTTTCAGAATATTCAAATATTGTGAAATAAATGAACAAATTACGTGAATTAAGTGTACCTTTAAACACAAGGCAAGTAAGTACCTGTGAAAACTTCTGCTCGCTCTGCTTGGCGCTGCCAGGTAAGCCTCTGAGTGATTTTATAAACCAGTTAGTATGGGTAGTGTTGGATGAGAGGCTAAAGAGGACCCTGATTTAATTCTTTTAAGGTGTACAACTCACTTCCATGTGTATCTCCTTTGGCCCTTCTAACTGCAAATAAGGCCCGTGTATACTCTCCCTCCATTGCTGCCGAGGAAACCGAGACTTAGACTGTGAAGTGACTGTGGCACAGCTGCTGAGCAGAAGAGGCTGACGTGCAGGTGGAAATGTGCCAAATTCAGTTTCTGTGGTGCTTACAAACTCTTTAGATTGCAGCTTATATTTCATATTTCTCCATAAAGTGAGCCCATTTTAACTTCTTCCCATCGTGATTACTCCCGTTTGAAATCATTGTATACAACTCAGAAGCAACGGCTGCTCCCCCTGTGTCTATAAACTCATCACAGTGGGTAAGAGTCAAAGCAGAAGTCACGGGGGACCAGGAATTTCCCCGGGTGCGAGTTGCTGTGTTTTAGGGAGTGTGTTCCAACGGCCTCGGATGGAAGCCGACAGAGCTCCGGACGCAGAGGGACCTTGTGAGAAGCTGGTGAGAGGGCAGGTCAAGGACCAGGGAGTGAGCACAAGCCTGTAGTGAGTAATGTAAACCAGAGAAGCTGGAAATACAGGGTTCACAGTATAGAATTGCCTTTTATGTTTAATGTGATAGATTTTCTATTTCAACTTGTTTTTAATTTTGAAGAGACATTCAATACCGTGATATGAGAAACCTCAATTTCAGCATTTGCCTGTTATTAAGTTTCCATAGAAACAAGGTGAAAATGGTAAATGTAAAGTCCAAGGACACTGAAAATTTGCTTTTAATGTCTGTATTTCAGACAATTTTACATCAATTTCCCTGGAAATAGGAAATACCTACTTAGATGTAAAACATTCTGGCTTTTCTGTGCTGGAGAATTGAACCATGTGCCTCTTACACAGAATCACGCTTGAATGATGCTCTGCCTTGTTCTTCTGGAACAGAAGGTGGTTTCTTGAAGTCATTTCCAGGGGATATTCTTAAGAGCCTAGTACAGATTTCAGACAGACTTAAAAGAATTTGTGTAGCACCTTGCCTTTATCTAACAGTATATCGAATATAACCGATGGTGGCCTCAGTAACAGAAAAAAGACACTAAGGTCCTGTCATGCAGTGTTGTTATTACTCACCAACTGCTCACATAGCCTTTCGTGTCCTGACCTCATGAGCTTTGCTAATTTGCTGGCTCAAGGTGCTCTCTCAGGGGACCCTTCCTCCTGCTGCCCCTGAGGGGTGCGTAGGAAGGAACTGGCAATACTATGAGGAAAAACCTCTGGGCAGCAGATCTTCACTCTTTCCAGGAGCTATTTTAAACCCTCTTTTTTTGGTGACAATATTAATAAGCATTTGATGTAAAAGATTGGAAAATACAGAAAAGTCACTCGCTTATGCTGAGAACACCCAGAACGTTTATTAATATTTTGGTGTTTATTCTTCCTGAACCTTTCGTACGCATATAAACATAACATGTGATTCTACAAAAATGAAATCATTGTTTGTATGCTGCTTTATAGCTCTTTGTTATAAAGAGAAGTAATGACATAAAGCCCCTGGACGTGTGCCTGACCCCTGGAGGGCGCTCCAAGGGGTATTTCTATGCAACTGCCTGGAGCTCTGCTGCAGGCCTTTTCATAACTGTCCCTGTACCTTCAGATGGTTGGAGCATCACTCAGGTGCCCAGTCTTTAGGATGGGCCATTGTCCAAAGTGAAACCATACACACTCCCATTATAATGCTTTATTCTGGGACCCAGATAAAAACAGATGCATTATACTGACCTGTAGACTTCAGATGGTATGCTTTCTTATATCTTGATTAGGATGTCATTTTGCAGTTAAGGTATTTTAACAGTAAATATTCTTATCCCAAAGTAAAGTCACCATTGGTTTTTCACTGGACAGCAGAACTTCTCTTTTAGGTTTTTGGGGGATTTTGTGTCTCTAATTCTGAGTAAATACGCTAAGATCTGAAAGAAGTGCTGATCTTAGATGATAAATCAGAAGATTGCATTAGGTAAAATCTTAGGAGTTATAAGAGAATTGGGAGAAACTTAATTGACTTGGGGTACACTGAAATAGTTAGATATTTACTGGGCACCATTCCAGATGCAGGACAAACAGTGATACTCAAGGCCAGGCTCCTACCCTAGCAAAGGTTTCTACATTCTAGAGGATCCTAGGGGCAGACAGCACATGGACAGTCAAGAAAGTCAGGGTTAAAGACGGCTGCTCCCTTTAGTGACACTGAGCCGGTCTGAAAATGAGGGAGCCCTGTGAACACGCTCCAGGCAGGTTCCTCAGGTGGGGGTGCGCAGAGTGCAGGCCACGAACAGCAGGCCCGGGGGGGGGGGGGGGGGCTGAGGAGACTGACGGACGCCGGGAGGAGGAAGGCAGTGCGTTCAGACCTGCATGCCGGTGGGCCTTGACAAAAAATACGAATTTTAGTCTTGTAATTAGAAACCACTGGAGGATTATATGTAGGGAAATGATGCTAATTGTATAAAGAGAGAGAGAGGAACAGCGAGGGAGAGAGAGAGAAGCTCCCGGGTGAGAAGGGGGATGCAGGGGTGTCAGGTAGACGGCGGGCAGAGTAGCGCAGGGGAGTCAACCGTGGATTGAACAGAAACTGTAAGGGCCTAAAATGGGCCGAGTTAAGGAAATTAAGTAAATCTAAATGTAGTGACACAATAGGAATGACAAGTCACAGAAAAATAAACTAGTACGTCCCCACAGTCGACTACTATGGAGCTATAAAAAATAAAATATCTCTTTCCTGCTATGTGGTGATCTCCAGGATAAGTTACATGGAAAAGGAAGGAGAGGACATCCAGTGATGTACATGACAAAGCAGGGGAAATATGTATTTGCTTATTTTACAAAAATGCTGAAATTCCTGCTAGTTGTGTGACTTTGGTTCCTTTCCCTTCAACGGGCAGCCAAGGCTCACATTTACTTAAGATGACGTGGGGGTGCTGGTTACTGAGCGGGCACTTCATACACTTCCTCTGAAGTGATGCTAAATGTTCATATTTTGCTTTTGAATTAATTTATGAAAGCTTTTTTGTCACTTCTTGGTGCTCTATATATAGTACATAAATTCCTCTTGCATTTCATTTGACCCTTACAGTGTTTTGAGTTCAGTAATATAGGAATTATATCTGTTTTACATGTGAGAAGACAGGCTCTGAGTGGTATAAATTGAGTTTTCCGAGGTTTGAACATCAGGTTGCTGGAGCAGGAATGTGAATTTCAGATGGATGGACACAGGGATGGGACTGATAGAGTGACATGTCATGTGATCAGCTTTGGGGATACTACCTTTTTTCACACACCCTTTTTCCAGTGTATTAGAGTAATTAAACTTCAGGGTTAAAACAGTAACATTCCATAATTTGAGATGAAATTGAGGTAAATTGTTACTGAGGAATGTTCCTAAAAGTCCAAGACACTGAGCAAAGTACCTTTAAAAATACATAATGGAAGAAGGGTGTACTTCACTGTAGGAACTGCCCCGTCTCGGTCACAGTCACTGACACGTGTTGAGGACTCCAACAAGGCAGCCCTGAGATCCAAGGCGAGCCAGCTGCAGAGGGGGTTTGGAAGCCAGAGCTGGGAGGGGCAGAGGCTTCCTAGGAAGCAAGGCTCAAGGAGCAGCAGCCTGGGGGCCCCAGGAGCGCACCCTGTGCCCTTGGGTGGGGCAGCCAGCTCCAGGCCATGGGGAAGGAGCCACCTGCCTGGGGGAAAGTGCAGACTCAGAGAGAGAAAATCATTAGTGCATAATCCACTTGTTAGAGTCTAAATTTCGTGTTATGGGTCAGGAAACTAATACAATGTATAGTAAACACAATGTGTAGTATAGGGATAGAGCAGTCAGTACATGCAGGAACCTTAAGTGAACAGGTGCCCAGCAGTTGGCCTAGAAACTTCTGACATTTCTATTTAATTGGAATAAATTGAAATCAGTCTTTCTGAAAAATGCTGCTTAAAACCACACTATAAAATAGTGATGCAGTATTTGTCAATAGCAAAAAGTGGAAGTTATATATATATAAAATTGTTGGAGGCTATAAACAGTAAATATTTTATGAAAGGCTCATGCAAATTAATAACCTTAGGGTTCTCGTGGGCACAATACATACAGTACCTGTAAACAAAAGGCAACTCACCAAAGTGGAAATAACACTGTTAACTGTGGTCAAACTATATAATCAAAGAAATGCAAATTAGAGACACTGTGAGGTTCCTCATTCACATAACTGGGATTTGTTTAAGTATTAAAGCTGGAGTAGAAGCTAAAACTGGTATGTTTGGAGGCATTATACTCTTGCATGCCCTCACCTGTTTTAGAAAGCAACTTAGTTGTATACATTGAGCCATAAAAACAACCTAACCTTTTGGTCTAGTCATTTCATTTTAAAGAGCTTTTCTAAGGAGATTCAAAAGTTTAAAACCACTGCCTTGTATGACCAGAGTTCACAGAGTAAAAACCAAGGTACTCCTTGATTCAGGAATGAAATGAGCTTCTCAGAACTCGTCTCAGTTCTGCTCCTGTGGATTTCTCCTGAAAAGGCTTCCTCCTCATGCTGGTAAAGTCAACGCCCAGAGCTCCAGAGGCCCTAAGGGTCCTAGAGGTCAGCTCTGCCTTTCTCTGAGGTTCTTGGGAGGTGCCAGACCAGCTGGGATTGATCGGCCAGCCCTGGGGCATGTGCCTGCCCTAGAACTGGGTGTAGGGTAGGGGAAGCTCCAGCTTTTTGTTTGTTACTTGAGCTAATTTTGTTTTTTTCTGCATATTGTCATTTCTTTCATTCCAGCCTTCTTGATTTTTATATTTAGAGCCATAGCAGCACATCTTGTTTTGGGGTGTGTGTGTGTGTGGGTGTGTGTGTGTAAGCCTACTGCTTCCTTGACTGAAGTACATACTTTTCTTGGGCTTTCCAGTGAAATTACTAATTTAGCTATATCATGGCATAGGGACCTATACAAACATGGGTGCTTCTGCAAATGTGTTATTTTTTATTCAAATTCAGTATATTTGCATTATTTTTGGTAGGAAATAGTCTTGCATTCTCTCAGCAGCTGGAGGTTACAGGCTGCTCTGATAGTCTCTGCCTCTCACTTTGTGCACAACTGAGTTAGTTTATTTTTCCAAATAGCTCACATTGTCTCATTTTTCAAATATGTGGGGAAAATCCATTGAAATAATTGTATGAATTTTTTACAAAAAAATGTTGAATAGAATAGTGTCTTCAAAAGCAATTTAATAAACTTGAAATTCAGGGAAGGAGCTTCCTTGAAGCACAAGGCAATTGGTTCAGTTATTTAATTTCTCTGCTGGCGGGACTGTCAAAGCCGACAGCTCAGATGTCTGCTAACCAGCCAGTCCCGAATGACGTTTGGGCAACATTCTAACTGTGTTACTCGGAGGGGAAAGTCTTCTAGGTAAATACATTTGGACATGATGTTAGACTTTATTCATTACTATAGTTTTAACATATCAGTGAACATTTTGATTCTCCAAGAACCAGGGGTATAGTCTATTTATATTTGACCTCCAAATGCCCTTTTAAAAACAGGCCCATTATTACGTGACGTGGGGAATGTCGCCTGAACCATTATTCCATCAGGACCTTGGTCCACTTTCTTATAAGTTTGGTTAAATGGTTTGAGATGGACATTGCTAAGGCCTATCATAGGGTTTGTTTTTTTAAATGACAACTTTATAATCGCATATAGTGGGGAACTGTGTGTTATTAAAATTCAAGTACGTGTTTGTTATTCTTGCCTAAGTAGAAGATTATCCCACCTCGGTGCAAGGTGCGCTGCAGGGGACTGACTTTATGTGTTCACAGCAGATTTCATGTTTGCAAGCAGCCCTATGATCAGGCCGAGAAAGAATTCTTATTGAAGACCCAAATTAATCATGGGGCATGGAAGGAAGAAGTGAGAGTTTAGCTTTGGAAATTGAGAGCAGAACTAAGAAATCACTTTGTCAAAAGTATAAAAAGTCACTGTCATGAAACTATTCCTGTAGATTAGAGCACTGAGCTCTTATGCTGTCCTTTAAAATGCGCCACGATGAACAGCCCCAAGTAAGCCTCAGCTGACTAAGTAAGTTCATTATCTGAATGGAGTTAGAATCAGCCTACGTGTGTAAAGAACATTTTCCAAAAGCAGCTCACTTGATTTGGGCCTATTTGATGTATTAGCTTGCATCTGTCACTAATTGGCCACAGTGTAACTTGCTTCTTGAGACTGTTTCTGGAATGAGCTAGTAATATCAGCATAAAAGAGAGTGACTATATTTCTAATTGGTAAGTGGAAGGGGGAAAGCACATATATGATACCCTAATTTAAATTAGATTACTTATGTGCAAGTTTAAAAAAAGTCTAAGATATAGCCTGGGTTGATTCCTCATATCTAGAAAGATCTTGCAATTTTTAATAACCCTGGTAGAATTTTTATGTTGTTGCCTTCACTAAAATTGTTTTGTTACCATTACTTAAAAACTTTTTTGCCCGGCTGGGCGTTGCTCAGCAGTTGAGCGTGTAACTGGGACCCAGGCGATCAGGGTTCGATTCCCGGTCAGGGCACCTGCCCGGGTTGCAGGCTCGATCAATGACTCTCTCTCATCATTGACGTTTCTCTCTCTCTCTCTCCCTCTCCTTTCCTTCCTCTGAGATCAATAAAGATATATTTAAAAAAAAATGAAAACAAAAAAAAGCCTCTTTCAACTTCGTTTAAGTGATTAAAATGGATGTATAGCTATTTTTTAAATTTTGTATTTTTCTACTCAACTAAATCAGTATGCTTATTTCTCTTCTTCCTATACAGAGTGGTATTTACAGTTAATCCCTTCCTACCATCCCAGGGCAAGGACAATTTTCCTAAAGAAATATCAAATGCATGGTAAGTCAAGATAGAATTTAGGTCACAGTTAGGTTTTTATTTGAACAAATCAAAAAAATCAGTTGTTTATGTATGAGGATTGAATTTGTGATTTTGGCTTTATTTTACATAGCGCTCAACCAAATGCTCCATCCTCCCCACATCTAGAGCTTTCCAGCTCCTCCCAGCTCCCTCACCTGCTGCAGGGCTGCCCGGGGGCATCAGAGCAGACAGGCCTGCGGGGCCCCAGAAGCTCAGCATCAGCAGGGAAACTAGTGTCAGCTTCCTGTGTCCTGTTTGTCTTAGGAAAAGAGTCGGAACTGTAGGATTTTATCACCCTGCTTGCCTGCTTATTTTCCTTAATGTTATGTTAAATCGTGTTTTCTTGCTTAAAAAGGCTCACAGATCAAGCTTTCAGTTGATTAGACAGCAGAGGCAGGAGAAGGGCAGGCCCCAGTGGATCTGAATTAACGCAGCACAGTAACAGTGGGGCTTTTTAACATGCCTTTTCATGGTACGTGTGCATTTTGACTTTCTGGAGCTGATCGTTTTCGGTAGGATTGCTGTATTTCGGTTTCTTCTGGGACCATGGGCTGCTCTCATGTAGAGAGGGGGAGACAGTAAAGGAAAAGCTGCCTTCAGTCCTAGGAAGGTGCCTGTGATGCCCCCCCACCTTCCAGGAGGCAGCGGGGGGCACAAAGTGCAGCCCAGGACCCTCTTGGAGCTTTTGTTTTTTTTCATTTCTTTTTGAGAGCAAAACAATTTTGTGTTGTAGGTGTTTAGTTAGGTTAGCCACACTCATTTTACAATTTAAACTAGATGGGACCCTTTGTAAGATATTCCAGGTGGTTACCAGTCAGTGGTGCAGGATGCTTCCAGGGGCCTGGCCAGAAACTGGTTCTTGGAGCCGTCAACTGCTAGATGCTGGTGACTCAAGTAAAGTGGGTGTAAATGCAGAATTAGGAACCAGGGCTGAGCAGTGGCTCAGAGATGCAGCAGTTAAACTGGTTCATTAGTTGACTCTCACCCGGCCTAATTAGCTTTGCCTTTTCTTCAGTACATGGAGCGACTTTGATTTGTACCTAATATAGAATCTCTCTTAGGTCAAAACAGTAAAACATAGGATAAAGTTTTACTTTGTGGGACTCCTCTTGCCAAGTGATTTAAATTATAAATTGTCAAGAAGTGATAAAGGAAATGGAGTGAAATCTGTCTTATTTTGTGTGTTGGTATCTGTCAGGGAATCATAACTGTTTCCCTGCGGCGTTTGTATCTGCATTGATCACTTATTCTTTTTATTCTTAGTGCAAGGAAAGAGGAGGAACAGCTCTTCACACCATGTAAGTAAACACTGGAAAAGTTAAGTAAGAAATTAATAATATGAATTAAATTGTCTACCATGATTTTTAAAAGTATATAATGGACCCAGTGTCATTGGCATGTCCCTTTTTTGGTAGATTTTCTAAATCACTTCTGTTATCTTAATTATCAAACTGTTATCTTAATTATCAAACTTACATATTCAGGAAAATTTTTGGCTTAGTAATCCCCATTTTTTAAGGGGTTCTGACCTTTAAGTTAAATTTCAATAATATGGTTGTGATAGAAAGATCTGCCTTAAATTTTTACCTTAACTTTTAATCTTGTTTTTTACAAAATAAACAACAGTATAATAGCTAAGTCAATTTTTAGCACCATCTATTGACTTATTGTCATAGCAGCTGAAAGCTTAGCTTTCTCAACTCCAGCGTGGCCTTCTTTCCCCCCCGCCCCGTCCTCTCAACATGTAACATGGTTTTTATTAAATCAGAATCAATGTTTACACTATTATATTATGTAAATACTTTTTACTGCTGAGCCATATAGTTCTGTGGCTGTGCCTTTTCCTTGTATACCCTTCATTCTTTTTCTCAAATACAGGGTGTCCCAAAAGATGTGTATGCACATTGAATGATTATAAAGTCAGTGTTTATTAACATATAGTTCAGTTTCAGAATTTGAAAGAATCTACAGAAGTGAATCATTTTTTGGTCAGTTCCTGTTTTCAAACTGATGACCGTTTTCTGGTCCAGGCACAGATGATAAGGCAAAGCAATGGAATCACAAACAGCAAGAATTATTTGGTTCTGTATTTTGCTCCCTCAATTTGTTGACTGTTGCTGGTTCTGTACTGTAAACTTTATCTTTTATGAATCCCTATGAAAGAAGGTCTAGTGGATTGTTAGGATAAGTTTTCTCTGCTCAAAGCTTAGCCTGTCTCCCCCCATTACTTCAAATCAGTTAAACCTGGAAAGGAGTGGAAATTGAGTGGGTTACCAGCTGTTACAGTGTGTATACATTTTTGGGACCCCTATGTGACTGAAACTTGAGCATTTCTCCAGGACAATCCCAAGCCCTTCTTCCTAGTCACCATGACCTCACACAGCCAGATGCAGCAAGTAGGCTGGTCTCCCTGCTTTCAAAATAACTTTTTTTGTTCCTAACAATCTAGTAATTTGGCAGCGAAAGATGGCTATCAGACAGAAATACTACATTTACGCTACATTAACATAATACCTAGTAAGTTTTCACTTTTTTGAGTGTGGAATTCATTTTTTGATTATATTCACTTCTTGTTTTCTAACAAATATTTTTTCCCAAAATTCTGTAACATTTGTCACGGGCCTGTCAAAAATATTTTCCATTTCCTAAACAGAGTTCCATGTTTTATTGGAAGCAATCTCCCCCCTCTTGTTATCCTAGTCTAGTATAGACTTGCTTTCCCTAGGCCTGCTCTGTGCCTGTTTTGTGGCATATTTCTTTAAAGTCACCTGGGAGCTCACATAACTGTTCTCTTGTGTGGGGTCCCCTATGTCTTAGATCAGTGATTTTCAACCTTTTCCATCTCATGGCACACATAAACTAATTACTAAAATTCTGTGGGCCCAACCAGCGTGCCTCAGTGGTTGAGCATCAACCTATGACCCCAGAGATCAGGGTTCGATTCCCAGTCAGGGCACATGCCTGGGTTTCGGGCTTGATCCCCAGTGGGGGGCGTGCAGCAGGCAGCTGATCAGTGACTCTCTCATCATGGATGTTTCTATCTCTCTCTCTCTCTTTCTCTCTCCCTTCCTCTGTCGGAAATCAATAAAGATATATTTTAAAAAATAAAATGAATGAATAAAATAAAATTCTGTGCCACACCAAAAAATATATTTTTTGCCAATCTGACAAAAAAAAAAAGTTATAAGTTTGATTAAGACACACTGGACATCTCTTGTTGTGTTGGCTGTTGTCATTTTTTATTTGACAATCTCAGGGAAAAGAGATTAGTGTCTCTGCCTGAATAGTCAGGTATTGCATGCTTTAAAAATTCTTGTGGCACCACACTGGGCTGCGCTTACACTGGTTGAAAATCGCTGTCCTAGGTGGTATGTTTTCCCCTGTCTTGTTATACTCGTTTTACTGGAGCACTTTTTCCTGGGAAGGGATACATGGGCAGAAATTTTTTAGAGATCTAGCCTCTGAAATGCCTTCTGTTTAATAAAATACAGAATAATAGGTTGACATTAATTTTTGCAGTACTAGAGGCATTTCTACTGTTTTCTCACCACAGTTGCTCTTAAGTCTGTTGACATGGGATGATACATTATATATTATTAATTTTAGTGATTTCCCCATCCCTCTCTTCCCTGGAAACTTTTAGAACCTTCTCTATTCCTGGGATTCTGGAATTTATAATATGTTTTTGTTTGTAAGTTTCCATTTTATTGTGGCCATCAAGGCTACAGGTCTGATCTGCTTTCAGAGAATTGTTTTTGATTCTTTCATATATCCTCTATTCCTTTTTTCTAGTATTCCCATTACTAAGAAGTTGGAACTCTCAAGCCAGGATTCCTGCACGATTCTCTAATTTTCCCCTCTTTCCCCCCATTTTTTCTTTTTCTACCTTCTGGAGATTTCCTTGCCTTTATGCCCCAGCCCTTTAATAATTCTCTGTTTTGTCCATCTTGTCTTTAGTGTACAGTGTCTCTTACATCCTGTCTTTCTTTTCTGAAGCATTTCATTCTTTTACCAAGACCATTTTTTGCCTTTTTGAGGTTAAGAATTATTTTTTTATATTTTCACTTGCTCTTGAATTTTATCAATCCCATTAATTTTCTTTTCTTTTTATGCAATAGTTTATTTTACATAGGACAACTCATTTGCTGATACCATAGGTTCTAAGTTGCTCTATTAAAGTAATCACTAAAAAAAGTGATGTTCTTAGCATGTAGATTTTAGGAAATGTTTTCAACTTTTGTTTATGAGTTCAGATGTTTTTTAATTAAATTCATTGGGGGGACGTTGGTTAATCGGGTCACACAGGTTTCAAGTGTGCATGTCTGTGATGCATGATCGGTATATTGCACTGTGTGCCCAGCCCCCAAAGCCAAGTCACCTTCCCTCAGCATATATCTGGGCCCCTTGCCCTTCACCACCCCCACACCCCTTCCCTCTGGCAGCCACCGTGCTGTTGTCTGTGTCTGTGGGTTTTCGTTTTATATCCCACCCGTGAGTGAAATCGTGGGGCTCTTCGCTTTCTCTGGCTGCCTCGTTTAGCTGAGCATCGTGATCCCCGTGTTGTCGCAGTGGCGGTGCTTCCCTCGGCTTGCGGCCGAGAGCTGTCCCGCTGTGTGTGCCCACAGCTGCTTCACCCAGACCTTCACTGGAGGACACTTTGTTTCCTCCCGTGCCTTGGCCACTGGGGATAATGCTGCAATGAGCAAAGGGGCGCATATATTTCTGCAAATGAATGTTTTCAAATTTCTCAGGTATATAACCAGAAGGGGGGTTGCTGGGTCATATGGTAGCTCTGTTCTTAATTTTTGAGGACACTCCCTACTGTTTTCCATGGTGGCTGGACCAGGTTATGTTTCCACCAGCAACGAACGAGGGTTCCTTTGTCTCCACAGCCTCTCCCACACTTGCTGTTACCTGTCTTGTTCATAGTCACCATCTGTTTTGATCTGTCCTACTTGTTGGCGTCCCTCAGATGTGTGGTGGTCCCTGACCGCCTGTTGCTATCTAACTGGAAGCACTAGGAGTGAGCAGAAGTTTTGCAACTGACAGGGCTGCACTGCAAGAATTTGGGGCGGATTCTGAGCCTGCCTTGGGTTCTGTAAGACACACTGGCTTCCTGACCCCTGTTCTAGCCACTCTCTGTGGGCACCAGGGCTGTGCTTCCTCCCCTTTGTTCTTATACTGTGTATGGCTTTTTTTATGCCTTTAATTCTCAGGACATGTCTCTGAAAGGAAGGGGAGTGGAAATAGATTTGTGGTGAGTTTACAAATCTCAAATGTATAGGTTCTAACTCAAACTTAGAACCTATATTTAAAGTGTAAATCAAAGTTTAAAGTTTTAATTCAATACAATTAATAATATTAATTCAGAAAATATTTTTGGGTATCCCTATAATTAGCATACTACACTTTTCTACCAAAGTCTTGGTTAAGAATTCTATTCAAACCATGCATTTTGCCGTATTGTCCCATTTATGTGCAACATAGATGGAGCAGCTTTCATTAATGCATAAAGTGCTAGAAATTTTCAAGTTAATTAAAAGTCATCAATTCTTAATATCCAAAATGTGTCTTGTGAAAAAGTAGAGAGAAAACAGTAAACTTCAGCTTTATTTTTTAATGGATTAAGATGAGACAGTGGGCACAATGGGCGGGGGCAGGATTTCAACAGGTACTTGACTTGATAGTAAGGTTGGGGTTGTCACTCCTTAGACTTCAAGGCTGGTTATTTGTCTAGTCTTTGCTATTGAACTTAAAGTCTACTAAGTAACCCCTTCCCTGTCTTGCAAAGATTGTAAAAGTCCATCTGTTCTGCCATTTGTGCCGAGTGAAGGAAGATACAGCAGGATTTTTGTCTCTGTCCATTCTAGTGACCAACCAGGGGTTCAGATACCTGTGAACACTAAGTTTCCCATAGTATTTTGGTGCCTTTTTTTTTCTTTTTTTTTTGTATTTGCATTTTTTATCTTTATGTTTGTCACTGTAGTTCTTTGAGGTTGTAAACCATCAATAGTAAGGTTTTAACCATGAAGAACAATTGTTTTAAATTTTCAAGCAAGATGAGGGGAAAGTAACCTGGCAGCCAGTATACCCAGGCTTTGCCAGGAGGCTTAATTCTGCCCCCTCGGGGGGATACTAGATACTCGATCCTGGGAAGTCTGAATAGTTGGGAGGAGGCCTGGACTGATGGCAGAGTGTTGAGTGTTCCTTTGGTTGGATGAGGCCAGTAGACTGTAAGTTGTTGATTTACTAAATGAACCCCATGGAGCTTTGAGCCCATGCCAAATTAAAAATTTTCCATGTTTTAGCACGAATATTTTCAAATACAAACAATATACATTTATAGTAGAAAAAAATTTTAGCTGGAGGAAAATGTGAGCAAATATCACCTAAAGTTTAACCAACTAGTCTATATTTTGGTACATTTTCTCCCTCTTCTTTTTATCCCCCTGTAGATAGGTTTTTGGTCATAATTGACTTTTTAAAGGTGTTTTATATGCCATATTACACTTGTATAACAGTGCTCTTAAAAGATGACCTTCCACTTAGAATAAAAGTATTCAAATGAGTTTTCACATTTTATGCTGTATTTGTCTTTTTGAGATCCGAAAAGTAAATTACAGATTAACTACATAGCTTAAGAAACATCAGAGTTTTAGGTATAGTTAAAATATTTCTACTTTGAGCCCGGCATGGCATGGCTCAGGGGTACGGCGTCCATCTAGGATCCAGGCTATCATGATTCGATTCCTGATCAGGGCACATGAAATCAATAGAGATATATTTTAAAAAATATATATATATATTATTTATATATATTTCTAGCTTGAAAAAATTTATTCCTCCAAAGAGTGATTCTTTTCAAATTATGCCCTCTGGAACTTTTGGCTAATGAGGAATAAGTGGCTTTGAAGTAAGACATCTGAAACTGGCAAAATTGTGTTTTAGATAATATAAAGATATTTCTGATTATTGGCTAGTGGCAGTTTTTAAATGCTCTGCATTTTAAAAGATATCAGCTAGGTGTTCTCCCTGTCCTGTCTTTGTGTATTTGTGGGAGATCCTGATGGGAAAGTGTGACCGCATGCTGAAAGCTGCTTTATTATAATATGAGAAAGGAAGGCTCATCTGAATTAGTTTATAAAAATACAGCAGCACCGATACAGTAGGCAGTTAGGCAGAGATGAACAGAGCAGGAGCGACAGGCCAGGTTTGTCACCAGGGTAGAACGCTTTTGTTCCTGGCGATGGGGACCTCGCCCCAGGGTGACCTTTCCTGCCCTAGCATATCACAGGTCAGGCTGTTTACACCCCCTGAGCTTTCATGTTTGATATTTTAACAAAGAAAAAACACTTTTCTAAGTTTAACTTACTGTGATGTTTTCTTCTATTCCCCTTCCCCTTCAGGTATTTCCAGATCACCTTAGAGAAAAATATAGCTCATGCTCAACAATATTTTTAGACAACAGCACAATTTGCCAGCCCGAGACGAGAATCAGTGTGCAATGGTGAGTAAAATAGGCTGCCCGGGCTCAGTGACAGACACCTTATGCTACAGGCGTCCTACCCATATGGGAGCTCATTTGATTGTACTTTTGCATGATCAGGTTAAGAAACTGGTATCAATTATTATTGATTTCAATTTCCATTTTAATCTGAGAACATGGAAGACGGGAAAGCCAGTGAGCAAATATAAATTTCCCCCCAAAAGTATTCATCTTTACCTGAGGAAATACTGTGGCTGAGATATTGTTGAACAAAATGCAAGGCGAGGTGCTTCTCATTGACTCTTTCTAGAGAAAAGTGTTTCTTTATGAGATAAAGGCCTAAAACCACATGTGCTACTCTGCAAGCTGCTCTTGGAAGGAGGAGCAGCTCGGCCCCCACTGGCCCAGGGCATCTGCCTTTACACTTAGTTGGATTTGGTCAGATTTCCTCTGTTCTGTTTTTCCTGCACTATTTCTGTATTAGAATTCACTTCTCCTCCCAGGAAAAATGCACCAAACCAGGGTTAAGGAACAACTTCTCAAGGCTGATTTCTTCATGGATAAAATGTGTTCAACTGAGGTTTTAACTTTATAGATGTATTAAATTTAGTTATATATGTATATATAGATATATAAATACACTTCCAAGATACTGTATCTATCCATATATAAGAAAATCAAAGCAGAAAAAAGTTAGATAAGTGAAGTTTTGGAAACGCAGCCACAGTCAGGTCTATACTTAAGCAAACGTAACAGTGTCATGATGCTGCTGAAAATTATTCAGTAAGTTCTGTGAGCCCTACATAGTTTACAATTGCAGATGCACTTTAAAACATGCTAAGATGAAACTTTAAAGCTACTTAAGAGCGAATTAAAATTAAAATAGGACATAGAGCTTCCTGAATTCCATTGGGGTTTTCCAAGGAGCATTATCAGCGTCTCCCTGGGATATGAGAGCTGATTTTCCAGAACAGTTTGGGAAATGCTACCTGAAAATATTAGTAGCCTCATTCCTAATTTTTCAGTCCTAAAAATATAATTTGTTCATAAACTTAATTTTGTTTCTCTTGTACCAGCTTTTTTACTAATTAAATTCTCAGTAACTTCTACTTTATTAAAAACTGGGAGTTCACAATCATAATACTGTAACTTTCTTCTCTCACTTATAACAGTAGTTGAGATCAAATTGTGTTTCATCAAAAATTGAGCCCCAAACCTCTCTAAAGTCCTGAGCTTTGGCACCTATCACATAATCATTTAATCTTTTTGTGCAGCCAGGACACTAAATCCTAGAGTAAGAAAACGACTCCACTCTGGCTGCATTCCATAGGTTCTTTTGAATCCCAGGTTCTGATGTTACAGTATATAATTCAAAAGTAGTTGTAAAGACTAACCTTGCTCAGACAAGTAGGTGTTATGCTTTTTTTCACCAAATTAGTCTAATTTTTGGAAGTACAGTAGGCTTTAATTTCCTCTCATCAGGTTTTGAAAATGGTCAGTACATTTACTATTTGTAAAATAAAGGTTTTCTGAGAAAATTATTAGGAATGGTTTTGAAAAGCTGTTTATTATGGGGCAGTAGCGCATTGTTCCCAATGGGGTCGGGGAGCCTTATTAGAATCACGGATGCAGCTTTTTTCAAAATGTATGTCTCTAAACACACGCAGCCCCTGTCCCCTCCCCCAGCACACTCCCTCTCACAAGCCTTTGATGAGCTGAGGAAGGATGGGGGGCATCATTATATGGAGAAAAGCATCCAGGGTGATCCTGATTTCAACCCTAATCCATGTGTTCACATTGCAATCACCTGAGAAGCTTTCAAAACAACCCAGAGTCATACCCAGTGCCGGTTAAGTCAGAGCATCTCAGGGCGGAGCCAGGCGGTTTTTAAAGCCCCTCTGAGGATCCCAGTTACAGCCAAGCTTGGGCAGCACACTGCCTGGTGAGAGGGCAGGAGGGAGAGGCCTGCCGCTCACCATTGCCGGGACCTTGAGCAAGTCAGTTTTCACCTTGGTTACCTTACCTGTAAAATGGGTTGTTGAATTAAATGTCATCACAACTTCCTTGGTTCTTTTCAGCTTATATGCTTCAAATCCTCTGATTTTAAAATCAATTTGAAGATGAAACTGAAGCCCTATAGAAGTACCCATTAGATACTAACAATGTTACAGGCCTTTTAACAAGTGCTCATATTCTATAGACCTAGTTATAAAATTCAATTTTGCTTTCCCTCAGTTATTTTGAGTTTCATTTTAGAAACTGAGAGCAAAGAGGAAAAGCATATAACTTAATCTACAGTACTCCTTTGTTTCATATTACACGGAATCTGCGAATACCTTAGGAATACAGTACCTTACACAGTACCCGAGGACGTACATCTGCTCATTAAAATTGCACTTAAACTAATTTGGAAATAAATGTTATTAATAATATTACCCTGTATACTGCTATGCTGTGTTGTTGGCACTGCTTGTTTTAGGAGAGTTAGAACTGTTGATTTTGTGGGTTCTTATATATGCCATTAAATTTTCTAACAATTGTGTAAAAGTGATCTTAAATGATTTGGTTTGGCATAGAGAATTTAATTTACCTTTAGGCAAATGATGGAAGATGGGTGGGTGGAAAAACTACTGTATGGCTTAAATTTAAGCATGTGTACAAACAGATCTATCTTGTACAGGATCAAAGATTCTATGAGCAAAGGGCAAATTACAGCAGAGATGTGTAATAACTTCCATACTGAAATAACCAACCAAAACATGTCTTCTAACAGCATATTCCCTAGCATTTTGGTTTTCCTAATTTTGCTCAAAGCCAGAGAACTGCAACAAGGCAAAAAGTGCCCATGAGAAAGAAACTGTTCTGAATGAGGATTTCATGGGCACTGGGCAGCTGGGAAGGTCCTTCCCCACCACAGTCCCTTTGAAGACATGTCTTCAGACCTAACATGGACTCAGTTCTTCCATTTTTTTCTCTCCACAGCCTGGTATTAGCAATATATTACCACATCAAGAAAAGGTGAGTTTTAAAACCTGTCTTGTTATTCTAGCTAGTAAACCGATTAAGATATAAACTTTAGTGTTAGGTAATATATATGGGCATTATTGGAGTAAGCTGTAGAGTGCTTTTATTACATTATTAAAGTGAATCATTTTTGTCTTAGGACTCAACCCTTAAGCTATTGATCCCAAAGGATATTTGTTTATGTGGGCTATACTGATATTTACTTTATTAGAAATTAGAAATTAAAATTGAGAATTTAGAAGTAATTCCCTTGTATGTTGAACCATGGTTTTTTGTAGCACTGTTGAAATGTTGAGCTGGATAATACTTTTTTCTGGGGGCTGCCTTGTGCGCTGTAGGCTGTTTGGCAGCATCCCTGCCTGTCCTCACTAGATGCCAGCAGCACACTCTCCCCGCGCCACACGGTGACAACAGAGCATGTCTCCAGCCGGGGCGGGATGCTTCCTGGGGACAAAACACCCCTGATTGGGAACCGTAGTATGAACATAATATTTTCTAAAGGAGAGTTACTTTGCACAGCAAAAACATTGAATGGAAATTGTGTCATTTATTTACATTTTTGCAAGTCTCTTTATGTCTGGTAATAGACATCAGCTGATCTCATGTATACCCTGTCTTCAGTCATTTGTGATTACTTCAGTTATCTTGATAATTTGTTTTGAAGAAACAATGTGAAGACCATGCCTCATGTAAATGTATGGCTAGGAAAGGGAGTATTTTTAAAGCCCTCAGATAATTGTGGATATTCTTTGATACTGTACCCAAAGTCCACAAGTGCTGGTTTCTTAAATTAGTTACAATGGAATTTTATTTTTTAATTTATTTTTAAATACATCTTTATTGATTTCAGAGAGAGGAAAGGAGAGGGAGAGAGAGAGATAGAAACATCAGTGATTAGAGAGTCATTGATCGGCTGTAGCCCACAACCCGGGCATGTGCCCTGACCGGGAATCGAACCCTGATCGCCTGGATCCCAGGTTGACGCTCAACCACTGAGCCACGCCTGGCCGGGCACAATGGAATTTTAAACCATATCTATGAACTTCTAGTAAGGTCTCTATTAAATTAATATCCATTCAGATATCTTGTATGCTGAATGAATCTTTTTATTGTAAATAATTTTAGGATAATATTATGCATTGGTCATTTGGAAAGTATTGGTTCACATTACTTTATACAGTATTAAAATTCACTGTTGTTAGTTAGCATCATATCACCACCAGTCTTCCCTGAAAGTCCCTTAAGTATTGAAAAGCTGCCAGGCTCACACACAAAAGGTACAAGTTTTCCCCAGTCTTGATTTTTAGCTTGATAGCTTGAATTGCGTCACTGGTAGCAAATGTACAAGTTGTTTTCCTTGAAGTGACATGCTTACTTTTCAGTTTTGAGAGACTGACAGTTAAACTATCAAATAAAGATGTTATTCAATGAAAAAAGTCAGTTGTTCAGCTCACAACTAAGTCACAAGTGCTTTTCCTCAACAACCACATTTCGATGTGCAGAAGTGCTTAATGCGTACTTCCCCCTTACTCAGATATAAATAAGAATCAGCGTTTAATAACACCATCCTTACTGCTTTGTCAAGGATGTTCTCCAGTGAAGCAGAACTTGTTTTTCCACCAGCGGCCGTGAGGAATAGAGTGACTCCTAGCACAGGGCGGTGCCCCTGCCTTGACGCAGGCTCAGAAGCCAGTTTTACTGACTTTTCTTTTATACAGTCATTGCAATGTCAGTGTAGACGCAGGCAATGCCTTAGGATTTCTATAAAAACAGTTTTAGCCTCACGTGTCTCCTGAAACTGGTCTGGGGGGGAACCCCAAAGGCCTGCAAAACACATTTGGGGAACCACTGTGTGGAAAATTAAACTTAAAAATAATGAAGACTGGTTTTCCTGGCCAGTGCGGCTCAGTTGGAGCATCGCCCCAAGGGGGCAGGTTCCATTCCCAGGCAGGGCACATGCCCAGGTTGTGGGTTCGGTTCCATCAGGCCACGTTCCTGGGTTTCAGGTTCGATCCCCAGTTCGGCGTGTGCAGGAGGCAGCCTTTCCATGTGCATTTTTCCCCTCACTCCCCCTTCCTCTCTAAAACCAGTAACTGGTCATTTTAAAAATAAAAAGGCAAGTTTTTAACTCAGACTGTTTAAAAAAGAAGAAACACACAATAATAATATAATATAGGAAACTAACAAGAGAAGCGAAACTGGGAAACATGAGTCTCGTATTCACACGAATGGCCCGGCTCCTGCTCGGTGACGCGCTCCCGTGTGGCCAGGGCGAGGCAGCAGGTCGCGTCTGTCTGGGTGACCAGCGTCGCCTGTCAGGGGGGTCAGCGCCTGGAGGGGCAGCTCTGGCTGCTCACTGTGGAGGAGATTTCACAGAATTGGATGTGCTGGGTAAAAAGAGGCCAGAAACTTCTTACGGAACCTAAGCAGAATTAGTAGGACTCTGTAGAAGGTTAAGCTTCTCCCTCCACCTCTCTCTCTATTCCCAGCAGATGTGTTACTAAAATATTAGCAATTCCTGGATTTGTTTTTAAAATCACCTTCTTATTTTATAGAGATGGAGACAGATCCAAGGACATTTTTGATGAGAGGCTGCACCCGCTGACAGTAAGTATCAGTTGTACTGAAGCTGTATTCTTTCTCATACAATTGTGTTTATTCATGATGATTTGCTTTGAAATTAATCACTAGAAGAAAATTACTCTCTCCAGCTTGAAGTTAAAATTATCTTCCTTTGGTTTTCTTCCTCATCTCATGTTCTACCTAATTATTTTACAAAGGGAATGTTGTATAGGAAATATGTCAGTAAGAACTGAGCTTCAGCTTTGTGCAGGTGGTGAGCTAAGGTGAGTAAACATGCCCCCTCCAGAAACATGTATCCTTTTAAAAGATAGTTTTCAGTAACATCAAACAATATGAATATTTGTAAATAAACCTAACAGATATGTAAAGATCTCTGTGAAGAAAATTAAACAACTATTTAAATTTTGAATTAATTAGAATGGCAAAAAAATTTCCAGTTCCCATCTTCTGATGCCCTAGAGCAATATGTGACTGCTGCCTGCTGTTTAGCACGGCACAGCCTTAGGGCCCTGTGGGTACAGGAAACTGGAAACACATTTTCAGAGTTGGTTGCAGAGAAGTAGGACATGAGGGTGAAAAGTCCTTTGAGCCTAAAGATAGCTTACATTTACATAGAATTCTGTATGGGGAAGGTGAAAAGGAACATGGAACTTTTCTGAGGTTGTGCCTGCATTTATCTTAAATGAGTGTCAGTATTGAATATTGTTTTTTAAGGTCCCATTGTTTATATTTAAAAGACTAAAAGACATGTCACCCAATCAAAATTATTTTCAGGGGCACGTGGGCACAGGTAGGAGATGGCTCTCAGGAAAGCACTTTTTGTTTTTCTTCAGTGGATAGTGACATTGCATTTTTCCTCCTTTCAGCAGGAAGCGGTTCCAGAGGAAAACTTCGATCGTAATCCTGATCCTGAAACTATTTACGGATTCATTCGGCCTTTTTTCAATGACCTAAATCTAACAGCTGAATTTTCAATAACAACTTTGGTAACATAGTTCTTTCAGAACTTTATTAAGGGAAACCTATCAGGGGAGGTGAAATACACACATTTGAGCTTAATAATCATTATGATTTCAAATGCCCTTGCTTTTCTCATCCCAAAACACTTGCTATTAAAGGCAGCAGGAGAGGTTTCCTCTTTCTCCCTCCACACCTCAGGAGACATGCGCACATGCACTGCACACATGTGCACACCTACAAGGTGTGCTGATGGGGCAGGATGTTGGCAATAACAGAATGTTGTGGGCCCCAGGTAGTGACCGGTTCAGTGTAGGTCTAAGCTGAGTCCCAGGCTGTATTCCCCAGGCAGTTCTAATGTGTGTCCTGATTGGGATCTAAAGCCCTAAATTCTCTGTTCCTTGGATGATGGGTGTTCACCCATCCTTGCTGTCCTCTCGTGCCTGCCTGTGAAGTTGCCCAGGATTGGCGTGCAGTGGTGCCTGACAAGGCTTTGCTAGTTGCCTGCTAAGCTACAGCTGTGTGAGGACCTTTGTGTCATTCATACAGAATTCCTATGATCAGATTGTATCATCTGGAATAGGTGGTCCTATTCTAGTGAGAAGTAATGGGATTGTACTAATTCCTGCTCCAGCAAACCTAAAGGGGAAAGTCTGCTGCTTGGTCTGGAGGGAAAGATTCCTTAGGTCAGTGCCTCCTCCTTCAGTATTCAGTTCAAACCTTGGAGAGGCAGCCTGTGCTTCTGAATAGAGACCCCTGAATGGGCAATGGGTCAGATGCAGGACTTTTCATGGAGCTACCAGCCACTTGGAGTGCTTAGCACATGCTGGAGAAAGGCAGGAGTGGGGCTCCCATGAGGGGAGCAAGTGATACAGGAGGGAGAGCATCTGGGTTGGAGGAGGCGGGTGTTTCGTAGACGAGTTAAGCTCGATGCACCTACAAGACAGCAGAGTGGAGGTCTCTAGAAATCACTCGAATGCATGGAATTAGAGCATGGATCTGAGCTAGAGGTAGGGAATTAGGATTAGCTGTTCAAATGCAGAGAAAGCATGTGAGTAAAAAGTGTACAGAAGATAGAACAGTGACATGAATAGGTATTCAGTGGATATTTATGGAATGAGCAACTTCTTGGCAGCATTTAGCATTTTCACCACACTCTCTCTCTTGAACCTCACTTATCTTGACTTCTTTTTGTTATTTTCTCCTTTGACCACAACTCTAAGCCATTCCTGGGCCCTTCTCCCTTTAGTGTGATAGTCCTTACAGATCTAAGTGCTGAGGATGGAGAGACCTCACTGAACTGGAAAGATGAGGAGCTCTGTCCTTACAGGCAGAGGGGACAAGTGCAAGATTCTGAGATGGGAATGTTTTTTTTGTGACTGAGGAACAGTGAGGTATGGCCATTGTGCTCTGAGTGGAATGAAGGAAAGAATGTAGGACATGAGGCCATAGAAGGACAAGTCGTATATTACAGGGTTTGTAGGTGGCAGGCCATGGGAAGAAGTTCCATTTTTATTTGGTTGATGGGAACCCTTTGTCAGATATTGAGCAGGGGAGAGAAGTGCTCTTAGTTAGAGGCCGTCCTGGCTACTTTTGGGGAGAAGAGACTGTAGCTGGGAGTCCGAGTGGAGACCAAGAAGTCAGGAGCAAATAACAGTGACACAGGTGAGAAGTGACAAATAGAAGAGATAGCAGCCTGATTTCCAATGACAGGTGGAGATGACAAGAATTGCTTACTGATTGGAGCAGGGTAACTCAATTGGAAGTTTTTGGCCAAGCACCTAGACCAGTGACAGTGCCCTATATGATGTTAGGGAGTGCTTGGGGAGGGGGGATGAAGAGCTCCGGTTTGCATGCCTGAAGGCACCGATGGCCTTAGCAATAATGCTTTCAGTAGAGTGTCAGTGCCAGGGGCAGACTAAAGTGGGTTAAGGAGAGAATGGGAGATGAGAAGCCTCATCAGGGAATTTACTGTGAACAATGTGAGGAAGCAGTCTTGGGGTTGCAGGGGGTGGGAGGGGAACAACATAAACACATTCACATTGAGGGCAATCTCCGGAGGACAGAGGATTTGTCGGAGTTGTTCTTCAAAAGTGGGATGGGAATGACTTCTCTGATAGAAGAGTTTCAGTGAGAAGAGAAATCTCAATTCCACCGACATAGGGGGCAAGTGGTATAAATGAATGAATAGTGCCACATAGCACATCTGCCAGTGAAGGTGATGGGAAGTTGCGAGATTGCCAACGTTGTGTAAGTGCCTCTAATTATTCCCATAAAGTAGAAAGTTGAACATTGTAAATAAGTTCATTCTCAAAATACCTGACAGCCCTGAGTTTTGGTACATTGTTGGAAACTTTCACTAAGAAAACATAATGTTCAATAACCATTTGTTTTTTTAAATACAGTTGAGTTTCAATACCTTTAGTAAATCTGAGCTGTCAATCTGATAACCTCAGACAGTAAATATACTCTTTAAAGTGGGACTTTCTTCTTTTTGTCAAATGGCACACATGCTCTTCTGCAAAGCATCCTTTGGGGTAACAAGGCACCGCTTGCCTCTATAGCCTTTATTTAGCTGTTAACTTCACCCAGTTCTTTGTGGAATAGACATCGAATATGTGAAAGAAATCAGAAACCTCGCCAGCTACCTGGCAGGTTTAGAGGAGGACCAGGGATAGACGCTGGCAGCTGTTACCGCCTGAAACCAACAGAATTGACTAAGCTTCTGGTTGTGTGAGACAGCGATGAATTTCATGAAATGATAATGGAGATGTGAAGCTTGGGGGATATAACAGGACTGTTCTTTGTGTGCGTGTGTGTTTCTTTCAAGGACACTAAGTCCAGGAATACTTGACAGCTGCTCGGACCTGCCTCAGGCACTCCTGTCTGTCCTGCCTGTCCTGCTGCACCCACAGCAGCCACTGGGGGGCTCTCTTGACAACCAGGTTTTATCTTCTGCTTGTGCCACAAAAGGAGTAGTTACTGTGTAAAGAAGATACAAATGTGCTCAGTGTTACCAGGGATTTACATACTCAAGTGCTCTGTAAAATCGCCCCATAACTACCAGCCAGGTATGAAGCAGTGCGCATGGCAGGCACTCAAGCATCTGCGCCGGGCCTGGGTGTGCTGCCCTTTACCAGTGGGATGGTAATAACATTCCTTCAGGGAGCCCTTTGCCAAGGTGTCCATTCATTCCTGTGACCGAAAAGTGGGCTGGGGGAAAATGGGCAAAGTAAGCAACAAAAGTATTTGATTTGCAGCTGTGACTTGGCCTCTGGCTTTGGCTGGCCCAGCAGCCTCTGTAGAACCTAAGAGTAAAAGGCGTGTCAAAAACAGATGAAATCTGTCATTCCTAACAGTTCTTATCGCAGCACTTAAACTGAACTAGAATCAAAGACCAGTGTTCTACTTTTGCAGATTTACTTAGAACGACTTACAGTTTATGCTGAGATCGACATTTGCCCCACGAACTGGAGAAGAATTGTTCTGGGAGCCATTCTTCTTGCTGCCAAGTATCTGCGCGACTGGGTTGTACGGAATTATCGCTTCTGCCAAATCCACCAGGGCATCACACTCAAGGACATGTGAGTTTGCAAGGTTTTGGTGACCTTTCTCACCATTTTCCAATACCTCTTTTGCCCCCATAATGTTTACATATTAAGAAATATTTTTAAAGGTTCCATTGTGCAGAGAACTGAATGAGGCATACAAGTACATTCATTTTTCTATCCACATTTGCTATAACAATTCATATTCCTCACTAATCAGTAGGCCTTCATGTGCTATTGTTTTAATAATCTTCGTGATAATTTGAAATGTAATTTTCTGATGTTTATTTGGAAATATTTTACAAGCTAACATCCTAAAACAACAGTGCTATTAATATCTTCATGGCTTTCTGAAAGCAGTCTACCAGTTCCAGTCTTTTTCTTCCCCTCTTTTTCATTTTTACTTATTTATTCTTTTTTTCCAGTTAGAGTTTACATTCAATATTATTTTGTATTAGTCTCAGGTGTACAGCATCATGGTTAGAAAATCATACGCTTTGCAAAGGGAAATGATGTGCTATTTGTATTTCTCTGACTGACTTATTCCACTTAGCATAATCCCCTCTAGGTCCATCCATGCTCTCACACATGGTAAGATTTCACTCTATGGAAAGATTTCTTTTCATGGCTGAGGAATATGCCATTGCTTTTTCATCCACTCATCTATTGATGGGCACTTGAGTTGCTTCCATAGCTTGAGGATTGTAAATAATACTGCAGTGAACACAGAGGGCATAGATTGTTTTGAATTCGTGTTTTGGGTTTCTTCAGATACATACCCAGAAGTGGAATCACTGAGTCATAAAGCAGTTCCCTTTGTAATTTCTTGAAGAAACTCCATAATGTTTTCCACAATGACGGCACCAATCTGCATTCCCACCAAAAGTGTGCAGTGTTCCCTTTTCCCCACATCCTCCTCAACACTTGCTGTTTGATGATTTATTGATGATGGACATTCTGACAGGTGTGGGGGGAAATCTCATTGTGGTTTAATTTGCATCTCTCTCACGATTAGTGATGTTGAGCATCTTTTTATATGTCTGTTTTCCATCAGTGTGTCCTCTTTAGAGAAGTGTCTGTTCAGGTTCCCTGTCCATTTTTATTTGGATTGTTTTTATTTTTCCTGTTGAGTTATATATGTTTTTTATAAATTGTGAATAATAACCCCCTTACCAGATATATCATTGTCAAATATGCTTTCCCATCAGTAGGTGGTCTTTTTATTTTGTTGATGTTTTCTTTTGCTGTGTTAAAACTTTTTCGTTTGATGTAGTCCCATTTGCTTATTTTTTCTTTTGTTTCACTTGCTTAGGTAATCTATTAGCAAAATAATATTACTAAGAGAAATGTCCCAGGTTTTACTGCCTGTTTTCTTCTAGGAAATTTATGGTTTTGAATCTTAAATTTAAGTTAATAATTCATTTTGAGTTTATTCTTGTATATGGTGTAAGGAGGTGGTCTACTTTCATTGTTTGGAAGTATCTGTCTAATTTACCCAACACCATTTATTGAGTTGACTGACTTTACTCCATTGACTGATCCCTCCTGCGTTGTCAAGTATTAATTTACCATATAGGTGTGGGTTTCTTTCTGGGCTTTCCATTCTGTTCCATCGATCTATAGGTTTGTTTTTATGCCGTTACCATGCTGTTTTGATTACTATACGCTTGTAGTATAGTTTGAAATCAGGTTGCATGATACCTCCAACCTTGTTTGTTTTTCTCTCAATTGCTCTGACTATTCAGGGTCTTTTCTTGTTCCATATAAAATTTTGGCTTATTTGTTCTACTTCTGTAAAATACATCTTTGTTATCTTGATAGGAATTTAATTGAATCTATAGATTGCTTTGTGTAGTATAGACATTTTAAAGATGTTATTTCTTTCTATCCATGAGCATGGTATATGCTTCCATTTATTTGTATCTTCTTCACCTTCTTTCTTGAGTGTCTTGTAATTTTCCAAGTACAGAGGTCTTTTTACCTCTTTGGTTACATTTATTCTTAGTTATTTTTTGTTGCAATTATATATGCGATTGTTTTGTAGTTTGCCTTTTTGATAGTTCATTATTGGCATATAAAAGTGCAACTGATTTCTGGATATTTATCGTGTATCTTGCTACTTTACTGAATTCATTTGTCAGTTCTGGTAGGTTTTTTGGTGTAATCTTTAGACTTTTCTATACATAGTAACATGTCATTAGGAAATTATATGACAGTTACTTATTCCATTCCAATTCTGTGGCCTTTTACTTTTTCTTACTCTCTGATGACTCTGGCTAGGACTTCCAGTACTATGTTGAATAAGAGTGGTGAAGGTGGACATCCCTGTCCTGGTTCTGATCTTAAGGGAAACTATTGCAGTTTTTCTTCATTGAGTGTGATGTTAGCTGTGTGTTTGTTATATGTGGCCTTTATTATGTTGTGATATGTTCCATCTGTTCATACTTTGCTGAGAGTTGTTATCATAAATGGGTTATGGAATTCGTGAAATTTTTTTCTGCATCTCTTGATATGACCATATAGTTTTACCTTTCGTTTTGTTCATATTTATGTGTGTCATGTAAATTGATTTGCAGATATTGGACAGACTTTGTATCCTAGGAATAAAGTTCACTTAATCATGATCTTTTTCATGTATTGCTGAATTCAGGTTGCTAATATTTTTTTCAAGATTTCTATATCTATGTTCATCAGGGATAGTATAGTATAATTTTCTTTCTTTTTAGTGTATTTATCTGGTTTTGGAATTAGGATAATGTTGTCCTCATAAAATAAGCTTGGGAGTCTTCCATCGTCTTGAATTTTTTGGAATAGTTTGAGAAGGATTGGTGTCAGTTCTTTGAATATCTGGTAAAATTTACCTGTGACATCATGTCCAGAACTTTTGCTTGTTGGAAGTTTTGTTTTTTATTTTAATTATTACAGCTTCTATTTTATTAGCTGTAATCAGTCTATTCAGATTTTCTATTTCTTTTTTGTACAGCTTTAGAAGATTGTATATTTCTAGGAATTTATCTCTTCTAGGTTATCTAATTTGTTGGAATATACTTGTTCATAATCTTTTCTTATAATCCTTTGTATTTCTTTGCTGTCAGTTCCTACTCTTTCATTCCTGCTTTTATTTATTTGAGTCCTTTCTCTCTTGATGAATCTGGCTAAAGGTTTATCATCTTGCTTATTTTTTCAAAGAAAACCAGATCTTGGTTTATTGATCTTTTCTATGATTTTTAAAATTTTTATTTTGTTTATTTCCACTATGGTCTTATTATTTTCTTCCTTCTACTCAATTTGGGCATTGTTTGTTATTCTTTTTGACATTCTTTTAGGCATAATGTTAGATGGTTTACTAAAATTTTTCTTATTTCTTGAGGAATACTGGTATATGAATTTCCATCTTAGAACTGCTTTTGGTGTATTTAATATATTTTGGGTTGTTGTGTTTTCATTTTCATTTGTCTCAAGGTACCTTTCGATTTCTTTTTTGATCTAATTGTTAACCCATTGATAGTTTAGTTAAATGCTACTTAATTTTTCTAAATCTTCACTTGAGGATATGTATTTATTGATTCTTAGAGAGAGAGAGGAACCTTGATCCGCTGCCTCCCATACGTGCCCACACCAGGGATCGAATCTACAACCTAGGTATGTGTCCTCATAGAGAATCGAACCCTCAAACCTTTGGTGTATGGGACTATGCTCCAACCAAATGAGCAACCCAGCAGGGCAGTTAGATGTTATTCAGCCTCCATGTGTTTGTGTGTTTTTCAGTTTATTTTGTAATTAACTTTTAGTATTATACACTAAAAATTAGTCAGAGAAGATGCTTGATATGATTTCAGTTTCCATAAATTTATTGAAACTTGTTTTGTGTCCTAACATGCAGTTTATTTTAGAAAATATTCTCTGTGCACTTGAAGTATATTGTGCGTCTTTGAGGATAAATTCTCTGAAAATATCCATTGAATCCATATGGTTTCGTGTGTCATTTAAGATGGGTGTTTCCTTGTTGATTTTCTTTCTGAAAGGCCTATCTATTTATGTCAATTGGGATGTTCAAATCTCCTCCTGTAACTGAATTACTGTGGATTCTGTAGCTGCTTTATATATTTAGGTGCTCCTATATTTGTGCATAAATATTTACAAGGGTTATATCCTCTTGTTGGATTGATCCCTTTATCACTGTGTAGTGTCCTTTTTGTCTCTTATTATAACCTCTTTTTTAAAGTCTCTTTTGTCAGATATACGTATTGGTACCCCAGCCTTTTTTCCCATTTGCATGAAATATCTTTTACCATCCGTTTACTTTCAGTCTCCATGTTTCTTTCATCTTAGTTGGGTCTCATGTAGACAGAATATATATGTCTTATATTCTCATTCAGTCAGCTACCTTTTGTCTTTTGATTCGAGCATTCAAGTAATTGACATTTAAAGTGATGATTCATCGATATGTATTAATACCATTTCGTTCCTTCTAACTATGTGTATGTTTTTCCTTTTATATTCTTAAAGAAGATCCTTTTCCTGCAGTTCTGTTTTGGTATTAATGAACTGCTTTAGCTTTTTCTTGTCTAGGAAGCTCTTTCTTTCTTTTTCAATTTTAAATGATAGTCTTGGTGGGTAGAGTAGTCTTGCTTGTAGATCCTCTCTTTTCATCACTTTGAATATGTCCTGCCTGTGCCTGTGGCCTGAAATGTTTCTGTTGAGAAATCAGTTACAGTGCTCACTTACTAGATATTAGCATGGCCCGTGCACAAGGATGACGTGCAAATTTGTGCAGCGTTCCATAATTTTAGTCAGTGAAGCATGCAACAGACTGATGTGTATCAGAGGGAAAGGGAGGGGGAGTTTTGGAAGAGATTAAGCAAAGAACTTATAGGCATATATGCACAATACATGGACACAGAAAATAGTGCAGTAAAAGTTTGGGGACGAGGTGGGTGTAGAGTGGAAGGGGTCTAAGGGGAGGGAAGAGACATCTATAATACTTTAAACAATAAAGATAAAATTAAAAGATAAAAAGGAAGGCTTTAACAGTAAAAAAAAAAAAAATCAGTTGCATTCTTTTGGGAGCTAGCATTTAGGTAACTAATTGCTTTTCTCTTGCTGCTTTGAAGGTTCTCTCTTTGTCTTTAATCTTTGCCACTTTAATTGTGATTTATCTTGGTGTGAGCCTCTTTGGGCTCATCTTGTTTGGGACTCTCTGCACTTCCTGGACTTCGGTGTCTTTTTCCTTCACCAGGTTAGGGAAATTTATAGTCATTATTTCTTCAAATAAGATCTTAATTACATGCTCACATGGTCTCTCTTTTTTCCTTCTGGGATCCCTATGATGCTGATATTGTTATACTGCATGTTGTCCCAGATGTCCCTTAAACTATCCTCATTTTTTACAATTTTGTTTTCTTTTTGCCGTTTTGTTTCTTTTGCCTTGTTTCCAAATCACTGATTGAGTCCTCTACTTCATGTAAACTACTGGTTATTCTTTAAGGTGTACTCTTCATTTCAGATATTCTTCCTTTTGACTGGTTCTTTGTTTGTTATAGTCACCTGAGGATATTCTTCCATTGCTTTTCAGAGAGAGTAGAATAGAGGAAGGGAGGGAGAAAGGTGGAGAGAGAGAGGATCATCGATGTGAGAGAGACACATCGACTGGGTGCCTCTTGCGTGCACACAGGCTGGGGGTAGAGTGTGAACCAGCAACCCAGGTATGTGCCTTTGACCGGGAATCAAACCCATGACCCTTCGGTGCTCACAGTGATGCCCTAAACACTGAGCAACACTGACCAGGGCCCGAGTAGTTCTATTTTATGATTTCTAGGTTCTTTTTCATGCTGTTGAAGTTCTCACCAAGTTTCTTGAGCATCCTTATAACCCCTGTTTTGAACTCTGTATCCTGTAGATTGCTTGATTTCATTTTATTTAATTATTTTTCTGGAGATTTCTTCTGTTCTTTCATTTGAGGCATGTTTCTTTGTCTCCCCATTTTGACTATCTCTCTGTGTTTGTTTCTGTGTATTAAGTCATTCTGCTATGTCTCTCTGCCTTGGTAGGGTGGCCTTATCTAGTAGGTATCCTGTGGCACCCATGGCACACTCTGGAATCACATTAACTGGTGCTCCAGGAATGTTTCTTGTGTGAGATAGGTAAGCCCTTCTGTTGTAGTTTAGTCATCATTGCTGTTGGCCCATCTATGTGTGGGATTGATCCTCATGCTGAGTGACTGTGAGGATTGACCTTGACCACAGTGTATGAGCTGCTGTGCAGGAGCTTCCACATGAAGCAAAATTCACCTCAGCAGGCTCTTTGCTTCCTGAGATCTCCCTTTGGATGTGCTGCTTATGGAGCTAATTGCTTCCTGTTCTGATGCTTTCTCAAGCTTGCCACTGGGTATATTGGCTTTGAGGCCTTTTGGGGTTGACTCAGTGCAGGTCAGTGTCAGACTCTACCTGTGACTGGCCCTGGGCAATCACCTTGGAGCTATAAAGTGAGTCACAGTTTGCTGCTGCCCTTGCTTTGACTGGGAGTGCATGGGAAGGGCCAAGCTGCTCATCAAGGCCACCTCCCACCAGCAGCGAGCTTTGGTGTAGGTCAGCCAAAGTCCCAAGGCACTTCACAATCCACCTTTACCTGCCTCCACTTGGAGGGTGCCTGTTAAGCTCAGTCACTAAAAGAGCCTCTGGCAGCACCAAGTTACTTGAGTTAGGGTCTCAGTGAGTCATCAGGGAGGGGCAAATGGTGTTCATCAGGCTGATACAAATTCAAACTTGGTGCCAGTGCTGAGTCTCAGGCCACTCAGAAAAAAATTCCCAGGGTACATCAAGGCCAGTTGACAAATGCTGGGTGCACATAGACATTTTTGGTGGAATGGTGTCTGAGAGAGTCATGTAGGGTGAACCAACAGAGTTTCTCAGGCCCAAACAAACCAAGATTTGGTGGTTTGAAGGGATGGTTCTGCAGCAGTTGAACATCAGAGGGAACATTGGCCCCTGACTTGAAGCTACGCAATTCAGTCTGTCCTTGATTCAGCCGGGACCTCCTGGAGATCCCCAGCGCAACACGGCAGGGCTGTTAGGATTCCAGAAGGTGGAGCTAGTGGATCTCTTATGAGGCTGGGGTGGCACTTGTTAAGCTCTAAGGAATGGGGATGGGAGGAAAAGGCCCCTGAACCAAAGCCATACAACTCAGTCTCTGACACACCCTGAATCTGCCCAGACCCCTACACCCTGGGCCCAGGTAGCTGAATTTTCTGTTGGATATGAGCTCTGCGGAATGAGAGGACAGAGAGTCGGAGGGTGGGGTTATGCATTCTCTCAGGCTGATGTCATAAGAAAAGCGTCCTCAACGAAGAAAGATGATGTCTGTGGGCAGTGGGGGAGAGGGACTCAGCACAGAGATCCTGGCAGCTGTCCCTTAGCTCTTTCCCCAGAGCCACACATCCCAGTTTCTTTTCACTAGTCTGCACTGAGACACCGTGTTTTCTTTGTGCTTAGGGTAAGTGACCATAAACAAGATTTTGTGTGCTGGCTCTTTAAGAGGGTGCCTGGGTTTCTGTGGGACTCCTGTCTCTCCCTGGAAGACAGATCCCTGATGATTTTCATAGCCAGATGTTGTGTGGGCTCCTTTTCCTGGCTCTGGTGCTCTGGGCTGGGTGCTGGGCGTGGGGCTGAGACCCTGTGCTTTAAGAGGAGACCTTTGTAGCTGAGATAGCCCTCTGGGTGCTTGGCCAGTGCACGTGGGAGCCGGGGCCAGCCCTTTTCAATCTCCGCCCTTCCTACCAGAAGCCTCTCGATGTGGCTTCTTCATAAATCCTTGGTTATGAGACTTCTGTTCAGCTAGTCTTCTATTGGTTATTCAACTTGATGGCTCTATACTTTAGTTGTAGTTCCATTTTTGTCCTGGGAGGAGTGAGGGTAACTTTTACCTGCTCTACCACCATTTTGGATCCCTCTCAACATTTTTCTGTTGTCCCCAGTCCGTGTTTAAGGGGCATACATCTGGCCTTTGAAGTAAATTTTTGGCCACTGTTATGGCCTTAGCGCCACTAGACTATTGAGCTGGTTCTAGCTTAAACCTGAGTCACACATTGTATATTTGCATTTACTGGTCTTTTTCTCCTTTTATCTAAAGTTCTGTTGTTAAAGAAACCATGATAGAGGATTAGCCACAAATATAGGTTTCAGATACCTGTGCTCTCTCCTGCTCTTTAATGAGCATTTCACATGTTTAAAAATAGATCTGATGATTTAGGAAGGTCCTACCTCTCAGGCAGTTAGAGAAACATCCCTGGCCTCTCCCAGTGCCCACCCTGTTTGAGAATTTTCAGGGGCACTCAGCAACCACAGCAGTGCTTTGTGGGAAGCTATAGGTTACCCATGAGGGTGCTCCTCAGAGCTGGCATGCAGAGATGGGAGTGGAACCCCAAACATCACAAGGAGTTTTGATCTGGCCACATTAACTGCTGTGAAGGGCCCTGAATGCGGTAGGCAGGATGAGCCCAAAAGGTATTTCCAGCAGACAGAGTGCCCAAAAGGTATTTCCAGCAGACAGTGAAAATGTCTTTGTGTAAAGGGAATCCAATATCTGGTGATGAAAAAAGATTTGACTTTGGGGTGGTCTGCACACAATGCTATATACAGATGATATATCAGAGAATTGTATGCTTAAAATATATGTAATTTGATTAACCAGTATGACCTCAATAAATTTCATAACAATTTTGAAAAATGTGTTTGTGGGTGGCATTTAAGAAAATGTGAAAGGACCCCTCTAGATTATATTTAACATCATAGGAAATTGAGATGATGGTGGGCAGTAGCAAGAATTTGTTTCTGTTACCTTTGCTTGTTACTCTAGAGAAGACCCTTTCAGAATGACCAAAATTCATATTGAGAACTAAAGTGAGAATAGTTGTGATGAAGAGAAGGGGCCAGGGATTATCAGTAGCTTTCAATGTGGCTTTTGGTAGAAAAGCAGACTTTGATAATCATGTAAACTGAGTAGTCAGAGTGACCTTGCTGGTAGTGATCTTAGCAAAGGGTATGACAGTAAATAATAAATTTGAAACCAATGCAATTACTTTTTGGGGGGAAGTTGCAGAAGCTAAAGTGACTTTGACACCACTGTCATCAGTCTTCCATCTGGTCCCTTAAGGGAAGGATAATTTGTGCTCCTGAACACTAGCTCCACCATGGTGGCAGCTAAAGTTTTCTAAAAACCTGCGACTCAGCTGGTGCGGCTCTGGTTCTAGTTATAACATCAGAGAACCTGCAGGGAAATGTGTGAGGTGTCATCGATGTGAGCTTCTGGGGAAATGGCTGCAGTGTCTAGGTACAGACCAGTTGTAGAGAATGGTTTTTGAGTATGAACAGAAAACACCAGGAGCTCTGTTTATAACAGACTGCTTTTGTTTATGATCTTTGGTAATTGGAAGACACTATAACCTTGTTTCATGTACATTGGTATCATCCACCTGGTGTTGTCTCCTATTGGTAGTGATCTCCTTGGAGTCTAAACTGAAAAATTGGTGTCTATCAGCTTTTTCTTAAAACTTTCCAACATCAATGTGTCTTTTTAGAATATGATTTTCCAGGGACATCTGTAATATTTTAAACAAAAATAAAATTTAAAAGTAAAAAAAAAAAAAGTAAAAAAATATATATATGATTTTCCTTCAAAAAATAAGTTGAACTGAGCAGCTGCTACTCAGGCAATTTGCTATGCCTGTGAATAGCCTGCCCTTCAGCCATGTAGCCATTGGAAAACTAAAAAAACAACAAACAAAAAACCAGACGCTGCATGATCTGTAGTCATCACGCTTTGCTTCATGATTAATCCCTGTTAACACGCATGGTGACCCTAGGAAGGTGCTAAACGTCACAATTAATGTGCAGTTGTGATGAAAATGTAAATGGGACAGTAAAGTGCATCTATTCCTGTATTAAGTATTGTTTATCTAATTATCAGAATATTACCTGGTTTACATTTCTATAGACTTGTGTCCATTTGAACAGGAAATTAATTTTGGAAGTAGGTTGAGTTAGGTTTGAAGTGTAACAAGTGAGGAAAACCTGATTTCCGCTCATATTCTGACTGTTCTCCATACCGGAGAACATTAAGCTTTTGCTGACCTATCCAATGGATAAAATATTAAAGCTTTAAAACTAGGAAAGCAAATATGTTTGAAAAGCTTCTCTTATGTTTGTTGAGGTATTTATCATTTTATTAATGACTATCAAGGGATGACTGTGAAGTAGTACAATTTACTGTAATTTTATATTTATTTAACTTCTTGGAAAGTGACAGCACTATGGTCACATAGCAAAGGGACTGCTCCCAAATTTCCTTTCCTCCTTTATTGAACGCAGCTCACCTGGGAATGTCCCCCTGCTGTTCTGGGAAGGGGCAGGGCAGGCTGAACATTTCGGGATCTCATCCCCAGCATGGGGAACACTGTTTGAGTTTGACTCTAGTGCTCGCTCAGAAGCCATATCATAAGGTGGGCTTAGTCCAGCCAAGACATCGATCTGTAATCTTCTGCCTTCCAAAGTTTTAAAAGTGCATCCAGGTCTGTGAAAGTGACAGTTTCTCTCCCCAGCAAGGTTCAGGTGAACAGAAACTTGCATGTGCCCTTTGACATTAGCCCCGTGCACTGGGGGCGGGGAGGGTTCCCCTTTCCCCCTGAGTGTGGCATCTTTGTTTATTTATTTACTAGAGGTGATTCCTTGTTGCCTCAAGACTTGTCCCTCTAAGATAATAGTGGCAGCTCTCAGTGCTCCGTTTGCTGCCATGGCCATGTGCCCGCTCCTGTGTTGGCACATCTCTCCTTTCATGAGCCCCTTCCTGGCACAGGCCTGGTGAGGAAGCCCGCAGGGTCTCAGCTGAGAAACAGCCCCGCAGCTCCTGCCGCCCGCACCGCAGCGGGGCCTGTGCGCGGGGAGGAGCGGGAGCCTCCAGCTGCGCTGCCGGGACTCTGGGGAACGAGCCCGGGCCAGCAGCACAGGGCTCAGGGGGACGTCCCCTGCTCCCCCTTGTCCCGAACTCAAAGTGCTGGGGTGCGGAAGGGCCCCCGCCCTGCGCCCTGGGCGCTGTCTGAGCGTTAGCGCAGCAGCGCAGCGGGGCCTCTGCGGTCTCGTAACTAAGTCAGAGCAGCCTCGGGCTGAGCCGGGCCTGCGGGCGCCCGGGACTGACGCGCCCGTGTGGGTTTTGTGTTTTCCTTCTTCCTCAGAAATGAGCTGGAGACGCAGTATTTATTTCTACTCCGGTTTCGCCTGCACGTCTCTGCCAGTGTCTATGCCAAATATTATTTTGACCTTCGGTCCCTAGCAAGTGACCACAAATTGCCTAATGAATTTGCTTGTCTGCGAAAAGAAAGAGCACAGGCCCTGGAGGTAAGGCTGCGGAGTCGCAGAGTGGGGTTTCCACCAGACACCAGACACCATCTGTGGGTAACTCAGATTATGTAGGAAAATGAAAAGCTTTTTAAAGTACCAGGGTGAAGAAGACTTATTAACTCTTTCACATATTTCCGGTATCTTTTATGGCTGATAGGAAGAATCCCACGGTTTAAGAAAATTACGTTTTCTGTGACTATGATTCAGAGTATTTTAAATCAAATTTAATCTTTGATGGTTTTTTTGAAACTGTTCTTTTTTGTAACCATACATGAATAATTTCTTACAATTGAATCACTAATCATATCTACAAACATAACCTACTTACCATCTTAACTCACTTTGCAAGTTCATGCCTTTTCTGTATATGTCACAGTTCCGTCCCGTGAGTTTGTTAGACAAGCTCACCTGAGGGACCTGTATTAATTGTGGAATGTGTGTTCCAAATACTGGGAGTAGAAAGTACACGGGCTTTTAATGGAAATGGTAAAGTACATGGAACAGTCATATTTATGGCTTATGACCTTTGGTGATACAACAAAATTATTCACAACTGAAATGGACACATTTAAAATGGACACTTTCTGTGGGACTTCGATCGCACTTTAGGAAACGGCGTGTTTCTACCATAATTAAAGTGCAAGTGAAACAGTACCTTGTGGTGCTTCAATCATTAGATCTTTCCTACCTTTCAGGAAAGTACAGCAGAAGCCGGCCTCATTTAAATTTGCTTAGAGCAGATAATAGCTAATAAAGACTGGGTAGAATTTAAGTAGCTGAGGAAACACTGACTTTGCCCCCGTGTGTTTATTATATTTAAGGGACCAAGTGCTCAGGCAACAGGTGATAGTGTTGTTAGGAGCCTGTCACGCCTTAGACACCATTGAGAAAACCCAAACTTTAAAATAAATCCTCCGTCCCCCGTTCCTCTGGCCATCTAATCACAGCCCCTAAGAGACTCGCCTCAGGGAATTAGCTTAAAGGAGAAGCCCAAGGGCTCGGCAGGGAGCCCGCAGCTGCCCAAGGGCAGGAGCTGTCACCCGCCTGAGGAAGCGGCATGTGCGGCTCAGCGGTGGTGCTTTCTGTGCTCAGGCTGCAGCCCTGTGATTTCTAACGTGTCTGTGCTCTCTTTGATTTCTGCTCCTAGGCCATTTCCAGATATTGTGAAAACAAAAGCCTGTGCAGGGCGGCTGTAAGAAAATCCCGCAGCTGTGATAACTTTAGTGCTGCGCAGCGGGCCAGTGCCATCTTATCTTAAATGAGGAGTGAGGGGCTGGGACATGGTGAGCCCCTCATGTGCCACGAATGGAGAATTGTCACCGCTCCTGCTCAAACCCAGCTAAGTGATTTCCTTTTAGGGGAGAAATGAGGGGAATTAACATGGTCAGCTTCTCATCTACAGTAACAAGGGCTGTGGAAATACCAAGGTGCCTCTTCCAGCAAGTTTAGTATTTCCTCTTAAAACAAAATGAAAACTTTCAACATCATGAGGAACTCTTTTAGCTTAAGCTTAATCCATGAGCCTTAGTATTTTTCATTTCCCTTTTGATTATTTTAACTACTAGAGGATATTACATTTGTTTATTTTTGCATTCAATTTTTGGAAAAATGGGAAATTTGTATCTTAAACTTTTCTAAATTTCTAGTAACCACCTACATAACATTCCCTTTTGAGCTTTGATGTTCCCATTTAGAAAGCTTAAAGTACCTATTTCTATATACTATAGTTACAAATGCTTTAATGTTTACTTTGATATTGGGGTGAGGGCCTTTTTGGACATCAGATATTTCTTAAATATTTTTTGTTGCTCCCTAGTTCAAAATTGGGCACTTTTTTTTCCATTATGAGTTATTTCCTTTCCTCCTGAACTTTTTAGACATTGTTAGTGTATATGAATTATTTTAAAGTAATTTTAATTATGAGTTTTAATTTCAGTTTTTTAGACTTTGAAGACTTCACTTTTTAAAAAATTGATGTTAGAGAGAGAGGTAAGGAGAGGGAGAGAGAGAAACGTAGATGTGGGAGAGAAATATCTACCGGTTGCCTCCCTTACAGGCCCGGAGACCAGGGATCAAACCCAAACCCGGGTATGTGCCGTGATCAGGGTCTGAACCTGCGACACTCCAACAACTGAGCCACCTGGCCAAGGGAAAGATCCTCTTTAAAAGAAATTAAGTAACAACTCCTCTCATTATGAAAATCACATATTCTGTGGCCTTTATCCTTTGAGTATTCTTGTATAATTGGCCTACAACCTGCCAGAATGAACTCGTAAAATGGAGATTTCTGGTGGTACAGAAGCTAGAGGAAAAGAGTGGCTGTTCTCTTTTTTCTTTTTAGGAACTATCTTGCTATCAGGTGGCTTTTGGTAATCGGTAGTTCCAAGGGCTTATATTGAATAAGTGACTTATTCTACCTATAATGCATTCCATCGACTATCATCTCTGGAAATTATTTTTAAAGAAATTAGCCAACTGATTTCTAGAAAGTAACTTATGATTGTCTGATATCCATCTCGCTTTCCCTGTGGGACTGTCTATGATGCCCTATTTCCTCCTTGAGCTAAAATGTGTCTGTGACGTCAGAATCTCCTCTCCTGCTCTGCAGTTACAGTGGCAAATTGTAGGAGCAGCACATTGGCAAGGAAGAAATTATAAAATTAGAACAGTTCTATCACATCTCTTTTTCAGGATTTTCAAGTATAAGCTTTCAAAAAATTTACCATTTTTAGAGTTGGTAATACAGTAGAAAAAAATGAGTAGAAAATATTCACAAGGATGATAGTAAAAAATGTCATTAATATTGTTTTAAATATTTTCTAGGTTTTACTGGGTTGCATGTAAGTATGTTTAATAGTTCACTAAGATTATCAAACTTTTGGCAGGAATAGCTGAACAAATTAAAATTTCTTTTAAAGATTAGGTGCTTAAAGCCAGTCTGTATTAAAATGTAAGGAAATAGTTAGGTTTTTCTGTAACATTTTTTCTTTGTATCTTGGAATATACTGCGGACTGACTGTAGACTGTGCTGTACATTCCGTCATGATAGGTTCCATGGCCTCGTAATACCTTAACTTTGGTTCTCCAGTAATTGGTGGGCATACTCTATTGAATTCCCCTCCGAAAAATATACCTTAGTAATTTTCCAATTTACTTCTCCTTATTTTAAAAGTGGATATAAATAATACCATATTTTAAGTTTGTGTTTTATAATTGTATAAATTTGAAAAGTTTTCTTAGCTGAAAATGTGAGAATTTACCTTACATGTTGACAAGTTAAATTAACCTACATTGACATTTTTTTCCAGGTAACAATCTATTTGACCTCTTTTTCCCTCTTTCCCAGGTGTGTTCTTTCTCTCATGTTTTATATGTTCCAGCATCGTGCCTGCCAAGCTTTTTATTTAGGTTCCCTCCTTTCTCTAAATTCTATATTTATGTCAACTTTTGTAGTGTATGCCAGTAAAATTATTTAATCAGGCACAGAAAAACTAGTATAACTTGGAAAAGGTTAGATAGAATTTTTATTTGATCCTGAAGTTTTCCCCATTGTGAATACTACATTCTGCACAAACATTCATTTCATCGGCTTGTGTGGTGTGTATGGTTTTGGCTTCCAGTAACGCACTTGTTTGCAGTAATGAATCCTCAAGTTCAATTTCAGATTGTTTCCCACACAAAATTAAAACTAGACTTTGCAAGTCTAGAGTACTGTGACCTTTTAAATTGTAAATCAAAAATTTTTCATTTTTAATGCTTACTGAATCATTTTCTTTCCCTAGTGAGAGTTAATATTTGAAAGTAGTAAGATTTGCTTTACAAATGTATATAAACACCTATGAAATTGTTCGTGGTGATAAATTGGAGTAGGTATTTTGATTTATCATCAAAGACTAACTTTGGGAGCCAGCACTCTCTGGGTTGAAATCTCAGCTCTCTTTATTGCTGTGTGCACTTGAGAGGATTCTTCCCTGTGCCTCAGTTTCCTCTTGTGCAGAATGAGGACTGACAGGGTGGTTATGAGGATTAAGTGAGGTGAGACCTGTAGAGCACTTGGGAAGGGGCCTGGCACTTAGAGAAGTGCTAACTAAGCATTACCTTTGACTTAAATGCTCTTTGATTTACTTGGATTTTTTTTCAAATTTATAACTGTACTATATTAATAAACATAATCTAAATAAGTTGCTGAAAACTTCTCAACAGTTATATGAATTACTGAGTCAACAAAGCTGTCATTGAACCCATGTAGTTTCAAAGCGCTATGCCTTTTTATACACATTTGTTGAATAATTAAGCATTAAACCTAAAGATTTATATTACAAAGAGAAAGATTAGGTATAATGATTTTACTTGGATCTGTGGCTTGAAAGATTATTAAAAAGTGCAGGACACATTACAATAATGTGTGAAGCTCCATGATTGCCAGTATTTTCTCATATTTTATAAAATTTCGAAGCATAAGTGAATTGACAAGAAGTGTTTGTTATTAAATCGCCCGGCAATACTCTCAGTATTCTGTTCATTTAATTATAATCCTCCTAAGTAAGATGTTGAAATATAAATTTATATTATAATAAAATTGAAAGTAAAGTGAGGATTTTAAGGGAATAAGAAAAGAGGGAAAATTTTGATTAAAGGTGTTTGCAGCCTGCTGTGTGTATCTTGTGTCACTTACTTGCCATGTGTGCTGCTAAAAAGTGTCTTTTATGTAAAGCTGACTTGGCTGTGGAAGAGCTTATCTTTGAGTGATTTCATGGAATAATTTAGTAAGTAACATTGAAACCCTGAAAATACTTACCTTGTGGACACATTGCCATTTAAATGTCTTCATACTGGGGAAAGGTGTTTACATTTATATGCCTGAGTTTTAATCTGTTTTCAAATTTAAAAAATAATTTGTAAATGTGTACTTAAATCATTTAAATTCCTAAATTAACTATCAAACTACACTTTGTATAACATTAAGAGCTTTTTCATCATTATAGTGAAAAATAATCTTAGCTTAATGTTTCTCTGTCCTCAGTGAGTGTAAAGGTTTGTAGTGGACGTGACATTAGGTGGTAGAGAGTCGGAAAACAGATCCTGTTGCCCTTTTCAATGCCATGGTAATGAATTTGGATTTTATATTAGCTGTAGTGAGGAGCTCTTGAAAGATTAGGCAGAGAAGAAAGAAGATCACTTAATATTATTTTACATGTAATTATCAAAATGTGATCAAAGGTAAAAAAATAAAGTTCATATTATTTTATGCATAACAACTTCCAAAATGTGATTGGTATACACAGAGGTGCTAAATGTTAGCAATTTGGGGAAAATGTTGTAGGATTTTAAACTGAACAGATACTGTTTATTGAGGACCTGTTTCCATGAAGCAACCAGGTATGTTCTTTACACTTATCTTCACAGAAATTTTCTTGAAAGGATGGCATTATTTTCCCTCTTTTATAGTGGAGAAAATTTTAGACACAAGGAAAAATGAACTAGGGTCACAGAGTTAGGATTCAAAACCATGTCTGCTTGGCTTCATTTTCCCAAGGTGTTTTCCATTATGGCTCTTTTCAGGGGGGAGGCGAGAGGGGGAGGCTGAAAATTGAGGAAAGGAAAGCAATCTTCTAATCCACTGAGGGGCTGGGCTGCACAGCCTGACTTCTGTCTTCCATGGGCTCATTTGTGGTAGTTCCTTAAGCGTGTTGACATCCCAGAGACCCGGCCTACACATGGAAGATTTGATCAAGGCCTTGGAAGGTGCAGGGGCCCAGGATACATCTTTTTCTTAGGAAATTCACATCTGGTTTTTCTTTCTAGATCTGAAATCAGTTTTCAGTAATTCCAGCCTGCTTTGCAAACTCATATCCCTAAGGCCACTCAGTTATGAATAATTACTGTGCAAAATGTTTTGAAAGAATCTGCTCCACATTTTACCGTTGTTTTGGCCATAAGAGCAGCTGGCATGGTGGGGAGACCTGTGTAACAGAATATGGGGAGCGCTGGCTTACAAGCCCATGAGCAGAACCGAGGGAAAAACTGAAATTCCTGTAGTTCAAGAAATAAAAAGTGAGCAAGGAGGGGGTCGGGCATACCAAAGCAGCTGAAGCCACTAGAAGGGAAGCACCCAACTCACCTTCACTTGCATTCGCGCTTTTACTCAGATACTTGGACACGATGAGCAGGAAATTACACCAACCTGAGCTCCCAGCAGAGGAGCAGCGGCCACTGTGGATGGACAGAGAAGACAGATGACAGCGGGACACACAGGGAGGAAACAGTCTTCGTAAAAAAACTGAAGAGGTGAGAGGGACATTTCAAGTGAGTGAGTGAGTGAGAGAGAGTGTGTGTGTGTGTGTGTGTGTGTGTGTGTGTGTGTGTCTCTCTCTCTCTCTCTCTCTCTCTCTCTCTCTCTCTCTCTCTCTCTCTCTCTCTCTCTCTCTCTCTCTCTCTCTCTCCCCTCACTGGAGGATATTTTTTCCATTACTTTTCAGAGTGGGTGGGGGTGGGGAGAAACATAAACATGGATGTGAGAGACACACACTGACTGGTTGCCTCCCACACCAGCCCCGACTGGGGCCGGGGATCAAGCCTGCACCCGAGGTGCGTGTCCTTGGCTGGAATTGAACCCGGGACCCTTTAGTCCACAGGCTGACGCTGAGGCAAACTGGCCAGGGTGATACATTTAAAATATAAAGAGAAAAATTGGGAGCAGTGTTTAATTTGTAAATAATTTTAGCTGTCTATCATAGTTCTTGAAGTCATTTCAGGTCTAAATAATTTACCCACATGAATCTTTCTTCACAGCTATAATATACAAGTTGTTACATAAAATACTGAGACTCATACCACAAACTGTATGTATGAGCCAGTGTCTGCTCTTAAGGAGACGATTGTGAAAGTTATAGACACCACTTAACCCCCACAGCCCTCAGTGTGAGGTGGAGACTTTTTCAGTTTAGGTTTAGTAAAAATCACCCTGCCAGAGACAACCAGGCTGCATCCCCAGTCGGAGGGCAGGAGGGAGCCGCCCGTCCGAAAGCCAGGGCGACTCATTACCCGGGACCTGGCTTCTGTCGGGCCCTGACTTGCTCTGACCTGCTTGGTGGTGGAAACACTGCAGAGGCTTCTTGTAAACACCAGTGACAGTGACACTGTGCTCTCTAGGGATGGACGGCACGAGATGCTGCTTCTGGCAAAGGCCACAGAAGATGCTGAAGGAGAAGCTGGGACAGAGGGACAGCGGCGCAGAAGCGGAGGAGAGGGCGCCGAGAAGGTAGGTTTCCCTTTGCCTCTGATCTCGGCTGTTAGAGAAGCTTCTGCTGGTTTTGATTTTTGAAAGTACACTACACAGGACGACGACGGATCAGCTTCCCCAAAGATCTGCGTTATACGAAGCTGAAAGTTAGGGAAAATTTTACTATAGATCTGTCATTATTATATTTTGACTATAATATAAAAAGTATTGCACTATTATTTGATGCAACTACTTTTGAATTTTTCTCACACCATAAACTATACTTCCAATCCCTATCGAAAAATAAATTATATAAATGATTTTTTCTTACAATCAGAATTTCTTGGGAAAAGTTCTCAATTGTTACCACCAGTTAATTTTGGAGTAAGTGCTTTGAATTTTCAATAATATATAATATTTTATGATTTAGAGTCTCAGTCTGTTTTTTTGTTTTTGTTTTTTTATAAAATATATTTGTACTGATTTCAGAAAGAGGAAAAAGAGGGAGAGAGAAACATCAATGATGAGAGAGTCATTGATCGGCTGCCTCCTGCAGGCCCCTTACTTGGGATCGTGGCTGCAACACAGGCATGTGCCCTGAAGGAGAAGGAACCCCGATCTCATGGATCCTAGGTCAATGCTCAACCGCTGAGCCACCCCAGCCATGCTAGAGTCTAAATCTGTTTAAGAGAAAAATAGCTTGTAATTCCAGTGCCACCCTATTAACTTACTGGTATACACACACAGACACACACACACAATATTTCTCTGAATGTTCATGTATTCCAATAAATAAATAAGCTCATGTTGTTATGCCTCAGAGGCTGTTTTGTACATTGCTTTTTTTCAATCCTCACCTGAGGATATTTTTTCCGTTCCTTTTGAGAGAGCGTGGAAGGGGAGAGAGAGAGAGGAAGAAACATTGATGTTGGAGAGACACATTGATCGGTTGCCTCCCACACACACCCCGACAGGGCCAGGGACTGAGCCTCACCCAAGGAACGTGCCCTTGGCCGGAATCGAACCCGGAACCCTTCAGTCCTTGAGCCAGTGCTCTGACCACTGAACCAAACCGGCTAGGGCTGTTCTTCTTTTAAGTTGTTATTCCTAATCTAAGCCCTTTAACATAGACATACAAATTTTAGAATCGGCTTGTCAATTTCTAACAGGAAATCTTCCCGACAGTTTCACTAGAAATGTGTTGACTCAGTAGATTAGTTTGGAATCAGTTGATCTCTTGAGAATACTGAGTTTTCCAACTCCTGAACCAAATATGTCTCTCCATTTATTTAGGTATCCTTAACTTTTCTTATCGATGTAATGAGTTTGTAGTGTACAAGTGTTACACATCTTTTTGATGTAATCATCCCTAGGTATTTCATAATTTTCACTATTATTATTTGTATTTTTTCCAAATTAGATGTTATAGAAAACCAATATTATATTCATCTTATATTCTGGGTTATTAGAAATATTTATTTAGTTCTAGTAGTCTTTTTTCAGATAACAATTGATACTCTACACAAGTGATCATATTGTCTGTAAAGAGAGGTAGTTTTATTTTTTCTTTTCAAATTCTCATCTTTTTTGTATTTCTTTTCTTGCCTGATAGCGTGGACTAGAACCTCCAGTATAGTGTAGAATAGAAGCTGTGATAATAAACATTATCAAATACGTCTTTGTCCCTCCTGTCTACAGACACATGAGGCTGCTTGATGCTGTCCCCCATCTCCCTGAGACTCTCTTCCTTTTGTAATTTTTTACTTTTTCTCTTTTTCTTTTAGATGGTTTCTGTTCCTCAACAAACATTAATTAGTTTCTTCTTTTGAATTGTCTACTAGGCTGTTAATGTATCCATTGTATTACTGTCTCACACATTTAAAAATTTATTTAGGTCCTTTTTATATCTTTTATGTCTCTTCTTTGACTTGCGAATATGTGGGATATGAATATGTTATCTAAGTTAATGTTCTTTTCTTTAATTCTAACATTTGTGTCATTTCTGGGTCATTTTTGATCAATTTACTCATTTTATGGGTCATATTTCCCTGCTTCTTGATATGCTTAGTAGTCTTTGATTGGCTGCCAGGTACCATGAATTTTACTTTTTGGGTGCTGAGTATTTTTATGTTCTTATAAATGTCTTTAGCTTTTCCCTTGGATGTAGATAATTTATTTAGAAACAGTTTGATTGTTATAGGTCTTGCCTTTTAAAACCTGTTAGATGGAGCCAGAAGCATGTTCAATCTGGGGCTCCTTATTCCCGGCCCTGAGGCAAGGCCCATTTACTGCTCTGCCCAGCGCACTGTGAGTGGCATTTCCCAGAGTGGCTGTTGAGAAAGGACATGATAGGCGGGGGAGGGGCGCTGTTCTCCCTGATCCTCTCGGATGGTCCTGTCCGTGGCCTTGGGTAGTTTTTTTCACACGTATGCACTGACCCATTCTCTTGCTGAGTACACTGGGGATCCCTCTGAGGAGTTCTGGGGTTCTTGCTCTGTGCAATTACATCCTTTCTGGTGCATCGAAGATCAATAGTAGTCCAGAGATTCACAGACAGAAGTCACATTTCATGTATTATATTATGTTTACTCAGAAATCCTCCGGTTGAAGATGATTTAGAAATTCCCTTGGCTTCCCAGGACAGCTGTGGATTAAGAGACCCTTTCTCATCTGAAACTGGACTAGTTCCCCAAATATGTGCAGTGAAGTAAATTGTGTTACTACATGTTAAATATATGTATTCATCAAGTTTGACCGTAATTGGGATTTATCCCTTACTTACTGCTCTCCCAAATTTGTACTCAGAGTAACCTTACAAATCACAAGACAGGAAATACTGGTCATTTCCAATGTACTCTCATATTATAAATATTTGTTTTGCATTTCTAAGTAGTAATTTGATGTTAACCAATATATTTTCTTTAATGTTTTAGAAACAACCCCTTTTAGAAAAGAATGAACTCTCACAAGAAACTGGCTTCAAAAGAGAAGAGATGGGACAATATACATCTGATGACAGAGGACAAGATGGAAGAAGACACTGTGAACCCAAGAACATGAAGCGTTGATGTGATTCTGTACAAACTGTTTTCCATGTATTTACATTATATTTTGTAAAACTTTACTTACACTTGTTGTACTTGCTTTGTACCAGGCACTGCTCTAAGCATTTTTCTATTTCAGTTCAAGGTGATAAGCAGACATATATGCAAAACACAAACAACGGCTCTTGCCCAGTGTTTCTGTGGACAGGCCGGCCTGTGGTGCAGCTGTGGGCAATTTCCCTGTACTGAAAATAATGCATTTTTTGCTACTGAAACTTGAAAAAGTTGTGTGTAAGATAATGGCTATTATATATCACTATAGTTTTGTGCTGTGTTGCCAGCCAGAAAGAATAATAGACAGAAGCAGAGAAAAACAAAGGGAAGAAGGGAGGAGGGGGAGGGTCCCAGGAGGGAGGGAGGGAGGGAGGAGGGGGAGGGAGGGAGGAGGGGGAGGGAGGGAGGAGGGGGAGGGAGGGAGGAGGGGGAGGGAGGGAGGAGGGGATGGGAGGGAGGAGGGGAGAAAGAATGGAAGGAAAAAAGAAGGAAATAAAGAAAGTTTCAAGGAGGAACAGTCAGGACTTTGCTATGCCTGATCTCTACCAGCTTCCTTTTATTTATAATATTATAAAATATAGGGGATTTTGTCAAGTCAATTTAATTAATAATATTAATTAAAATTTCATGGCCTGAATGCAAAAAATGTAGACGTGTCTTAATTATCTGTGACGATGTGGTTTCTGGAAGAACATGGTCACCCTCCCTGCGGCTGCCATCAGAGCGTCCCCTCAGTCCCCTCTGTCCCACTGACCCTGTGTCAGGTGAGAGCCTGCCGGGGCCACTCCAGCCAATTACTGACTCGCCTCCACTGGCTCTTAATTTAACCTTCAAATCCATTTTGTAAACTGCTACCTATTGATACTTTTTTAAACTCTCTTCAAATTCTTTCTTTTCCTGACCTCAAAACTTAAAGATCCCCATGACTTTCAAATGAAGCTGAGACGTCTTAGGCCGCCATTCATCATGGTCACCGCCATCTAGAGTCCACACCAAACCTAACTTTCACTTTATTTCACACATTTCCTTGGAGCCAGCTCTGATCTAATCATTATACAGTCAGGCTCTTGAGCCAAACTGCTGGAGTCCAAGTCCTGCTTTACCATTTTCTAACCAGGTAAATAGCTTGGAAAATTACCTCTCCAAGCCAGTTTCCTCCTAAATAATTCCTATAAAGTGTTTGAAAGATCTAGGCTTACGAAGCACTCAATTTATTTCATTGTCCAATCAAAGGGGACTACTGACCATTCCTCAAACACAAATTACCTTTCATAGTTTCTGTGCCCCTTTTCCAATTTTCTCAGCCTGGACTGACGTGCTCACCGACCATCTCTCCAGTCCTACAATTCTTTAAGCTCCACTGTGAATGAAACTCCAGAAAGTCTTTGGTAATAAACCGAATCGGGACACCCCTCTCCCGAGTCCCTATAGAACTTTGCATCATTCTTTTTTATTTTTTATATAGTCAAAGCCCGCTGTTCTTTTCCTTATTTATTTTGATTGACCCTAGAGAGAGGAAGGGAGGGAGGAAGAGAAACATCAATCAGTTGCCTCCAGTATTTGCCCCGATTGGGGATGGAACCCACAGCCCAGGTTTGTGCCCTGACCAGGAATCAAACCCGCCGCCTTCTGATGTGCAGGGCGACACTCCGACCAGCTGAGCCACACCAGCCAGGCCTGCTCTGTGTCATTCCTGACACACTCACACCCTTCCCGTGGCCTGAGTCGCCCGCAGTGCTGTGGCCTCTGTCCTCGGGGCGCCTGGTGCCGTGGGAATCGGGGTCAGTGTAGACTGAGGCGGGTTTGCTGAGTGAACTGCCTCGGGCTGCTCAGCCCCGAGGGGTGACAGCAGGGTCAGGCCCCGGGAGGCCCGTCAGTGCCTGGACATGCCTTACTCTTGTCAACTTTGTCACTTAATAGGAAAAAGTTCCAGCAGACATTTTAAACACCTGTTACTTCAAATCCCCTTCTTTTGAAGTAGAATATAAATTAACATATTATGGAGGTGACAGAGGCTCAGAGCACTTGCTTCACAAGTGAAATGAAGTTGTCCCCGTGCAGGGAGGCTGTCATCCTCCACACAGCAGACGGCTTCAGAGGGACGCGGAGAGAATGGGACAGGAGGGGACACCGTGCGAATCTGCCCAGGGGGGACGATCGCGCCCCGTGTCCTGTCTCCTTCGGCTCAATGTAATGCACAGGGACCCGCAGTGACCGACAGCCACCAGCTCTGTGCGGTGAGCGGTGCGGCTCATGCCCGCGGAGCGGGACAGACACACGGACAGCAAATCTCAAGGCGCCGGTCACGTCATGTGGGAGCCACATAAATCCATTTGTAAAGAATTAAATACAAAATCTGTAATGAAAACAGAGCTGTACAACTAATGGAAATGACAATAAAGAACAATAAAGAACTCTGCTACGTCAACATCAGGGAAAAGAGTCTGGAAGTCAGATGAAAGAACATGTGAAGGAACGTTTTTAAAAATCCTGGTATATAAGTAGAAGTCTGGAGGTGCTCTGGGAAATTGAAATAGTCGTATTAGCTCTGAGTAACATTCTTTTTTTCTTTTATAAAATATTATTGAGGTTAAAATTGGTAAAATTAAATACCTTGTAGAATTCAAATATTCATTTTTTATTATTTGTTTTAATATGAATTTTTCACATTAAATATCACTTATATCTCAGTCACAGATTTTCAAGCACTTTTAACCACTGAAATGCTTTGAACAATGGTAAATTTAGCAATGTTACAATAGGAATTATATAAAAGCCCGTATTACAAGCCCCCTTTCTTTTACTACATTACATGCGTTTGGGGTAGGGAAGTTCTGAAACATGGATTTCGTTTTACTTCTTTGGCTTCCAGGGAAGCGCTTAGTCTGTCAGTTGCATAACCCCTCACTATAGTAGATTATATAATCACATGCTGTGAAAAAATCATCAGAATCTTTTACACATTTCCAGGTTTACAGTTATGATTTTGTCAATTTTTTTTAGCAAACATTGGAAAGGAAACAAAATAATTTTTAATTTTCTCACAAGTATCCATTCAGTAGTCTAAATATGCTCCTCAAACGTTCACATTGCAGATGTATTTGGGAATTGCTTAATGTTATGCTTCTATGTTATGTTTTGATAAGCTGGGAGTTCATGTTTAATTGTTAATAAAACATATTAGGTAATAATTACATTGTTCTGATGACTATCATAGCACCATAACCAATATATTTAGGCCATTTACACAAAATGAATTAAATTATTATTGCATTTCACGGAAAGTAAGATGATTAATATTTAAACAAAATGAATTTTTACATAACAAAAGGTCATTGTCTATCCTCAATGTCATTCATTTTACAGGTAAAGATCATGTTTCAAAACCCTTTTCTAACGCATTCTTAGTAAGTAAACAGAGGCAGCACATTCCCAAGACCCTGTAACAATTCCCTAATCAGATGTGAGATAAGTAAGCAACAAATCCTCTTTCATTTCTGTCAAATATTCCATGAATTAGGCACCATCTGATTGGAGAATACGACCTGTTATACAACAATACAACAATTGTTTCTGTTTTTTTTAAATTTATTTTTATTTATTCATTTATTTTTAAATGTTTAAAATGCATATTTATTTATTTGTTTATTTTTGTTTAAAATATTACAAATGTGTCTTTTTCTCCCCAATGACCCAATCAACCCCGTCCCATTCCCCTGCCCAGTCCCTCTCCCCACCACTGTCCCTGTCCCTGGGTTGTGCATATAAATTCTTTGGTTACTCTCTCCCCTCCACCCACCCGCCCCCCTCCATCCCTCTGACATTCGTCAGTCTCATTTATGCTTCCATGTCATTGAATCTATTCTGTTCATCAGTTTATTAAGTTCTTTAGATTCCACATATAAGTGAGATCCTGCGATGTTTGCCTTTCTCTGCCTGGCTTTTTCACTTAGCATAATTTTCTCCAGGTCCATCCAGACTGTCCCAAAGGGTACGAGATCCTCCTTCTTTACAGCTGCGTAGTGTTCCATGGTGTGAATGTCCCACAGCTTTTTTATCCACTCATCTCCTGATGGGCACGTGGGCTGTTTCCAGATCTTAGCTATTGTAAAATGTGCTGCTATGAACATCGGGGTGCATATATTCTTTCTGATTGTTTCAGGATTCTTAGGATACATTCCTAGGAGGGGAATCACTGGGTCAAAAGGCAGCTTCATTTTGAATTTTTTGAGGAACCTCCCTACTGTTTTCCATAGTGGCTGCCCCAGTCTGCATTCCCACCATCAGTGCACTAGGGTCCCCTTTCTCCACACCCTCCCAGCACATGTTGTTTGTTGATTTGTTGATGGAGCCATTCTGACAGGTGCGAAGTGAGACCTCACTGGTTTTAATTTGCATCTCTCTGATGATTAGGGATGTGAGCGTTTTCTCATGTGTCTCTGGGCCATCTGTGTGTCCTCTTTGGAGAAGTGTCCGTTCAGGTCTTTTGCCCATTTCTTCATTGGGTTGTTTGTCTTCCTCTTGCTGAGTAGGATGAGTCCTTTGTACACTTTGGAAATTAGCCCCTTATCAAATACATTCTTGGCAAATCTGTTTGCCCAGTCCATTGGGTTCCTTTGTATTTTGAGGCTGTTTTCTTTTGCTCTGCAGAAGCTTTTTAGTTTGATGTAGTCCCGTATGTTTATTTTTTCTTTGGTTTCTCTTGCCCTAGGAGATGCATCAGTGAAAATTCCACAACCTGGGATGTCTGTGACTTTACTGCCTATGTTCTCTTCCAGGATTTTTATGGTTTCATGACTTACTTTTAAGTCTTTTATCCATTTTGGGTTTATTTTTGTATATGGTGAAAGTTAGTGGTCTAGTTTCATTTTTTTGCATGTATGTGTCCAATTTCCCAGCACCACTTATTGAAGAGACTGTCCTTACTCCATTGTATGCTCTTGACTCCTCTGTCGAATATTAAGTGACCATAATGGAGAGGGTCTTTTTCTGGGGACTGTGTTCTGTTCCGTTGATCTATATGCCTGTTGTTGTACCAGTACCAAGCCATTTTGATTACAATGGCTTTGTAGCACAGTTTGATGTCCCGAAAAGTGATCCCTCCCACTCTGCTCTTTTTTCTCAAGATGGCTGCATCTATTAGGGGTCTTTTTTGGTTTATATATAAATTTTCAACATGTTTGTTCTATGTCTGTGAAATATGCTGTTGGTATTCTAATAGGAATTGAATTTATAAATTGCTTTGGGTAGAATGGACATTTTAAGGATATTAGTTCTTCCAATCCGTGAGCATGGTGTATTCTTCCACTTGTTTACATCTTCCTCTATTTCTTTTCTGAGTGTCCCATACTTTTCCAAATACAGGTCTTTTACATCCTTGGTTAAGTTTATTCCTAAGTATCTTATTTTTTTAGTTGCAATTATAAATCGTATTTTTTTTTAGTTTCTCTCTGAAAGTTCGCTGTTGGTCTATAAGAATGCCATTGATTTCCAGATGTTGATTTTGTATCCAGCTACTTCCCAAATTCATTTATCAAATCTGGTAGTACTTTGATGCAATCTTTAGGGTTTTCTATGTATAATTTCATGTCATCTGCAAATAATGACAGTTTTACATCCTCCTTTCCAATTTGGGTACCTTTTATGTTTTCTTCCTGTCTGATGGCTGTGGCAAGGACTTCCAGTACTATGTTGAATAAGAGTGGTGAAAGTGGACATCCCTGTCTTGTTCCTGTTTTTAAGGGAAATGGTTTTAGTTTTTGCCCATTGAGTATGATGTTGGCTGTAGGTCTGTCATATATGGCCTTTATTATGTTGAGGTATGTTCCCTCTATTCCCACTCTGCTGAGAGTTTTTATCAGAAATGGGTGCTGAATTTTGTCAAATGCTTTTCCTGCATCTGTTGATATGATCATATGATTTTTGTCCTTCATTTTGTTTATGTGATGTATCACATTTATTGATTTGCAGATGTTGTACCAGCCTTGCATCCCCAGAATACATCCCACTTGGTCATGATGTATGATCTTTTTAATATATTGCTGGATCCGGTTTGCTAGTATTTTAGTGAGGATTTTAGCATCTATGTTCATCAGGGATATTGGCCTGTAATTTTCTTTCTTTGTGGTGTCTTTATCTGTTTTGGGGATTAGCATGATACTGTCCTCATAAAAAGAGTTTGGGAGTTTTCCCTCCTCTTGAATTTTCTGGAATAGTTTGAATAGAATAGGTGTTAATTCTTCTTTAAATGTTTGGTTAAAACTCACCTGTAAATCCATCTGGTCCAGGACTTGTTTGCTGGGAGTTTTTTGATTACTGCTTCAATTTCATTAGTTGTTATTGGCCTATTCAGGTTTTCTGCCTCTTCTTGATTCAGCTTTGGAAGGTTGTATGCTTCTAGGAATTTGTCCACTTCCCCCCTGTTGTCCAGTTTGTTGGCATATAGTTGCTCATAGAATTTTCTTACAATCCTTTGCATTTCTATTGGGTCAGTTGTTATACTGCCTCTTTCAATTCTGATTTTATTTATTTGGGTCCTCTCTCTTTGTTTCTTCATGAGTCTGGCTAAAAGTGTATCAATCTTATTTATCTTTTCAAAGAACCAGCTCTTGGTTTCATTGATTTTTTGTATTTTTTTTTTTAGTTTCTATGTCATTAATTTCTGCTCTGATCTTTATTATTCCCTTTCTTCTACTTCTTCAGGGCTTTTCTTGCTGTTCTCGTTCCAGTTCTTTTAGTTATTATGTTAGATGGTTCATTAGATCTTTTTCTTGTTTCTTGCCATACGCCTGTAATGCTATGAATTTTCCTGTGAGGACTGCTTTTGTTGTGTCCCATAGATTTGGGGTTGTCTCTTCATTTTCATTTTTTTCCATGAAGTGTTTGATTTCTTCCTTGATCTTACTGGTAACCCATTCATTGCTTAATAGCATCCTATTTAGCTTCCATGTGTTTGAATATCTTTTAGTTTTTTTATACTGCTTGATTTCTAGTTTCATGGCATTGTGATCTGAAAAAATACTTGATATGACTTCATTCTTTTTGTATTTGTAGAGACTTGCCTTGTACCCTAAAATGTGATCTATTTTTGAGAATGTTCCATGTGCACTTGAGAAGAATGTGTATTTTGCTGCTTTGGGGTGAAATGTTCTGTAAGTGTCAATTAAATCCATTAGGTCTAGTGAGTCATTTAGGTCTGTGTTTCCCTGTTGATTTTTTTGTCTTGATGACGTGTCCAGTGCTGGTGTCCAGTGCTGACAGTGAGTGGGGTGTTAAAGTCCCCCACTATGATTGTGTTGCTGTCAATCTCCCCCTTAAAGACCACTAAGAAATTTTTTATATATTTAGGTGCTCCTATATTGGGTGCATAAATGTTTTTAAGTGTTATTTCCTCCTGTTGGATTGATCCCTTCAGTATTATGTAGTGACCATCTTTGTCTCTTGTTATGGTCTTTATTTTAAAGTCTGTTTTGTCAGAAATAAGAATTGTTACTCCAGCTTCCTTTTCCTTTCCATTTGCATGGAACATTTTATTCCATCTCTTCACTTTTAGCCTGTGTGAGTCTTTTGCTCTCAGGTGGGTCTCTTGTAGACAGCATATATTTGGGTCCTGTTTTCTAATCCATTCAGCTACCCTATGTCTTTTGATTGGACCATTTATTCCATTTACATGTAAGGTTACTATTGATATCAACTTATTTAATGAGATTTCCCCCCTTTATGCTGATGTTCCTTCCTCTCATTATTCTTTCTTTTTCTTAAAGCAGTCCTTTTGCATTTCTTGTCGTGTTGGTTTGGTGGTACTGAATTCCTTTAGCCTTTTTTGTCTGAGAAGCTCTTTATTTCCCCTTCAATTTTAAATGATAGCCTTGCTGGATAAAGCAATCTTGGTTGCATTTTCTTGCTTTTCATTACCTGGAGAACTTCATGCCACTCCCTTCTGGCCTGAAGAGTTTGTTGAGAAATCAGCTGTCAGCCTTATGGGGGTTCCCTTGTAGGTCACTGCTTATCTCTCTCTTGCAGCCCTTAATATTTTCTCTTTGTCCTTGACATTTGCCATTTTAATTATGATGTATCTTGGAGTGGGTCTCTTTGGCTTCCTCTTGCCTGGAACCCTCTGTGCTTCCTGAACTTGTGTGGCTTTCTCCCTCGCCAGCCTAGGGAAGATTCCTATCATTATTTCTTCCACCAAGTTCTCTATCCCTTGCTCTTTCCTCCCCCTCTGGTACTCCTATAATGTGAATGTTGTTTCACTTCATGTTTTCTCAAAGCTCCCTTAGACTGTCCTCATGCTTCTAAGTGTTCTTTTCTTTTTGCTGTTCTGATTGATTTTTTCTACCTTGTCTTCTAAGTCACTTATTCTATCCTCTGCTTCATTGAGCCTGCTTTTAATTTTTTCCAGTGCATTCTTGATATCAGATACAGCATTCTTTATCTCTGTCTGAGTTTTGTTTATGTTATGTATCTCTTTTTTCATGTTTTCACTAAGGTCCTCGATCTTATCATCTAGTGTCTTCTTAAGTTCCTTGAACATCTTCATAATCAGTACTCTGAACTCTGTTTCTGATAACTTGCTTAACTCCATCTCATCAAAGTCTTTTTCTGGTGATTTTTCCTTTTCTTTAATTTGGGGGTTCTTTGTCTCCCCATTTTGGTAGGTCTTAGTGTTTGTATTTATATATTAGGTATGTTTGCTGTCTCCCAGTCTTGTGGAGAGGGATTTTGTATTGTGAGACTGGTGGAGCCCAGAGGTGTGTTTTCCTTATACTTCTGAGCTCTTTGCTCTAGGTGTGTCCCTTTTGTGGGTGTCCCTTTTGTGGGTTCTTTATGTTCTTCTGTTGTGGTTGGGCCTAGAGTGTTGTTGACCAGTCCTTGGGGAGACTCTCCTCTCAGGTTGGCTAACTGTGTGTTTCAGCCCCAACCTCATCATGTAAGCTGTTGTATGGGTGCTGTCAAGCAGGACAATACCCAACTAAATTTCCAGGAAACAAGGGGTACCTTACAAATTATCTTGACAGTAACAATGAAAACAACCCAAGTGAAAATAGAACTGGGAGAGTGAAGGGAGAACACAAGTTCTAGAGGGGGAAAAAATAGCTTAAAAAAAGAGAATGAAAAGTAAAGGTTAGAGAGAGAGAAGTAGATTGTTGTTAATAGTGACTAAAATTTATAAAATAATAATAATAAACTAAATGTAAAAAATAGAGAAGCTACTGGGAGATAATAGAGGCAGAGAAAAGATTCTGAAAGAAGGGCCAGCAAAAAATTAATGGAGAGAATAGGAATAAGATAATAGTTGAAAATGAAAAACTAAAAATACATTAAAGAGAATAAGAGAAACTGACAATCTAACAAAAAGATGAGAGGACAGAAGGTAGGAAAACAAAAGAAAGAAGGAAAAGAAGAAAAAAGAAAAAAGAAAAAAGTTATGCCAATGGATCGAGAGGAGAGAGAGAGAGGTAAAGCCCAGGCAGGAAGGAAGTCCCATAAGAAATTTGGGGGGAACTACAGAAAAAAAGCAGTAAACTTGTTGGTTATAATGATAAAGTCCCAGCCATTAAGCAGGAATATCAAGAAAGTCTTGATTTTGGAAGCAAGGATAAAACAAAACAAAGCAAAGAAACAAGGCAAAACAGAGAAACAAAACCAAAAAACAAGCTAAGCAAAACAAAATTCTTAAAAACATAAAACAAAATTTTTAAAAATTTAAAAAACTTTTTAAAATTATTATAAAATTTAACAAGAAGTAAAATCAAATAATTTTTCCCCTTGCTCTTCTTCCTAAGGGAAAAAGAGAAAAAACAAACAAAGAGAAAGTGTCAATCAGGTGGATTTCTTCTGGGCAGCTTATGTTGTCTGAGGGTCACTGTTTTGTGTGCTGATTTCCGTTCTCCTGGGAGGTGTTTGTGTATCAGCCAATGTGAGGAGCTGTCTAGGTTTGGCTCTGGTGTCCTTAGGTAGATGGTTGATCTGAGGCTCTCCGTGGACCATCTTCTCTTGTCAGCTATTTTGCAACTTTGTAGTTGCCTGGTCTTGCTCCAGAGTCTTCTGTAGAGTCTTTAGGGTACAGGGTGGCTAGTGTAGCTCAGGGTATCACCCCCTTAGAGGTGTCGCTGTTCAGGCACTCACTCTGCCAGAGTTAGTGTCTGCCCTACCACCAGCTCCTCAGTCCCTACCTTGTCCCCTGATTCTAGTCCCCCAGGCTCTGGCCTGCTGCAGCTTCAGATTGATTTCAGCCTGTTGCCTTTTCTGTATGGGCTGTTTCAGCAGCCTGGGCTCAGTGGGTTTGATTAAAGAATATTCTGGTGAGCTCTTTGCCTGCCCAACCCCCAGCAGGAGTTTTCCTCGTTTCCTCCAGTTCCCAAACTACAGTCCCTGAGAGTCTTATTCTTGCGATGTCCTCCTGTGAGCTGTTCTCCCTTCCCCCTCAGGACTGAGCCCTGCGGGGGTGTCTGGGGCCTCAGTGAGCAGGACCCGCCCCTTTCCTGTTGGGGGCGGTGCTCCCGGCTGCAGGAGAGGCCGGCCGGCTCCGCCCCTCCCTGCTCAGCTCTGGTTGGCTGGTCCCACCAGGCCCGCCCCTCAGTCTACTGTGCAGACACCAATGGCAGCCTCCGCTGGTCTGTCTGCACAGTGCACTCGGGGATGGTGGGAGCCACTTCCATGATCAGGCTCAAAAATGCACAAAGTTGCTCTGCTGTGTGTTGCACACAGGCGGAGAGTCCGCCCTGCAAGGTCCGGCCGCAGGCGCAACACGGCAGCCAGCGGGAGGGGACCCAAAGTCAGCTCCACGCAGCTCCCAAGCTGGGGCTGCTCCACGCGCCACCACGGCTCCCCCAGGGGCCGGTCACAAATCCCAGAGTCTCCGCACCGGGAGCTCAGGGCGGGAGGGCTCCTCCCCCTCCCCGCACCATGCGGATCCAATGCTCTCGGGGGCTCAACACAATGCCTTACAGGCAGGCAGAGGGTCCCTGTGTGCGGCCACTCAGCCCCAACCCCTGGTTCCTTACACTCAGACGCCACACACCCTGGGACAGCCTTTCCCATGGTCAGCATTAGACACCGGTGGAGTCTGCCACTGGAAGCTTTGCTTCCTTAGGAAGGCACCGTCCCCTCCCCCTGGACCCACCGCACCCCTGGGGCCCTCTGCCCTGTGTGCCAGGTGCTCTTTCCCCTCTCGTGGCTCCAGGTGTGAGGTCCCCGCCCCTGGATGCCGTTCTGTTCTTTCTGATGGGGTCAGTTCTCATAGAGCTCGTTCATTTTTTATGTTCAAGTCTCTCTCTTCTTCCCTCTGCTTCATTTCTACATTTCTACCTTCAATATCACTGATCCTTTCCTACCTTCAGTTGTATTTTCTGTGCTCACTAGTTTATATTTGATCTCTTTTACTGAGTTCTACATCTGCAGGATTTCTGTTTGGTTCTTTTTTAAAGTTTCAATCTCTTTAATGAAGTACTCTTTTTTTGTGGGTTGTGTGTGTGTTTTAAATGTCTTTATTGATTTCAGAGAGAGGAAGGGAAAGGGAGAGAGAGAGATAGAAACATCAATGGTGACAGAGTCATTGATCAGCTGCCTCCTGCGCACCCCCCACTGGGGGATTGAACCCGCAACCCAGGCATATGCTCAGCCTCTGAGCTGGACAAAGTACTCATTTTGTTCATTGTTTTCTGAGCTTGCTAAATTGCCTGTCTGTATTTCCTCGTGTGTCGTTGAGTATTTTCAGAACTGCAATCTTGAATTCTGTCATTTATGTCACATAGTTCAGTGTCTCTGTTTTCTGGAGATTTTTCATTTTCCTTCCAATAAGCCTTACCACCTCCATGGTATTGGTTATTCGTGGCATTGATGGATTTCTTCTCTGTCTAGGCACAATGTGTGAGTGGAAGTTCTCTAGCAGACTAATGTGAAGAGGTCTTTCTATCCTAGTAGGTGGCACTGAGTCACAAGTTCTTTTCAGCTCTGTGGAATCCCAGTATTGACCTGCAGCCTCTGGCTGGGTCAGTGTAGCTGCAATGCATCGGGGTGGGAGTGGCTGTGGAAAGCCACCAGCTGCTTTGTTGCTTTGTCCTCCCAGGAATGGTGATCTGGGGCCTATACCAGGTCTCTCCTACACGCCAACCCTGGAACCAGTCACAGAGTGCACCCTTCACTCAGGGGGAAATGGGATTGTGCAGGGCTAGTTCTCGGGCTCACAGACAATGTGCGCCACAGCCCAGCACCACGGGCAAAGGAAGGCACGTTCTGGGAGGCTAGGGGAGCAATGAGGCCCCATTGCTTTGTTTCTCCATCTGAAATGCCGACAACTTGACGACCGCAGCCATACTCCCGTGCTGTGTGTCCTTGCCCAGGTTTCTTGGCTCCGCCACAGCTCATACTGCTCACTCCTGCTGGTGCCCAAGCCTCTGTGCTACTCCCAGCTGAAGAGAGAGTCGGCCGCCACCAGGCGCCTCGCCTCTCCGCAAAGCCCTGCTGCGAGCTCCCAGCTGCCAGGCGGCACCCTTGGCTCCTGTCAGCCCCTCTCCCCTCTGCCTTCCCCTTTTGCTCCACTTGCCCACCTTCACATGTTTCAGTGCATGGATCTCTCAGGTGTTGGGCGTTGAGCAGGGAACCCTTGGTTGAGTTATAGCTGCTCAAATTGTTGAAACTTCAAGGGGAGAGGCCAAGAGGATCTCTCACGCTGCCAATCCTCTGACATCACCTGCCAAAGAGCTAAATGAGCATTTTATATGATTGCATTTTCTTTCCTTTTTTAGCACATCAATTATACTTCTTTTTTTACATGCTAGCAATTGGTTCCAGGGCTAAGGTAAGAAATACACAGGATAAACATGGAACATCTTATCACACCAGAAAACAAGGATGTTATCAAAAACTAGGCTCATGTCCAAAGAAGCTGATATGAATAAAACCTCACTGGCCAAATACAGGACACTTTGTACATCCGTAAGGATAATAAATGCAATTGTATAAAACAAAATATGCTTAAATTCAAGAGTTCATACTGACACTCACATAATCAAGCCCAGTGCTTGTCTTTGGAGCATGCTAGGGAACCCATCATTAGTTGGGCTTTCTGTATCTCAGGATAACCAAATAATTAATAATACGAAGTTTTCTTTTCTGGAAGGATTCCTAACAAAAGAGTGATAGGATTAGATTATCATCATTTGCAGCCTTATTGAATCAGTGCCGTGGGTCAAGGTGGTGATTGTCAGTGGTTACTGATACTACAAAAAGAGACCTGGTGGAAAGACATAACACTTGCCTCCTGGTAGCAAGTATTTTTATCAAATCTGAATCAAGCGCTAGATTTACAGAAATACAAGGGACACAGCAACATATTAAACAATACCACAGAGATGCAATCAGCAAAATACAGACTGGGAAACACTGCAGAATAAATTATCTGGTTACTTCAACTAAAACAAAACAAAAAATTGCAAGAAAAAAAGATGTACCCAGATATCAAAAGAAACTAAAGAGGGCCTAGCTGAATAGCTCAGTTGATTAGAGTGTCATCCTGAAAAGCCAAGGTTGGGGGTCGGGTCTCCAATCAGGGCACGTACAGTAATCAACCAGTGAATGCACAAATAAGTGGAACGATGCATCAGTGTCTCTCTCTCTCTCCCTCTCTCCCTCTTTCCTTTTCTCCCTTTCTCTAAAATCAATAAAAAAAATAAAAAAAAAAAAACACATGAGATTTTGTCAGCTAATTTTAATGTGCAGTCCTTATGTGTTTCTCAATTCAAATAAACAATAAAATAATGATGCTGACATAAAATAGGAAAAATTTGAAAACTGGCTATTTGATTTCATGCATTAGGGAGTTCATTGTTAATTCTCTTAAGGTGAAATGGTATCATGTGCATATGCTTTAAATTATTAATGCTTGGAGATGCTTACAAAAATCTGTAAATTAAATGAAACAATGTCTGGGAATATTTTTAAATACTTGGGGATATATAAATTATACCTCAATTAAAATAGTAACTAGGAACATGGGGGAAGTGTGTAGGGGTGTAGATGGAAGCAAGATTGGTCATGCACTGATGATTAATAAGCTAGTTGAATGGTAAATAAGGTTCATTAAACTATGCCCTTTACTTTGGCAAATGTTTGAGAATTACAACAGACAGAAAAAGCTGTAGGAGTACAATGAAACTATTATACGTATTAGATGTGCCCCAAAGTACTGGGTATATAGTGAGTATTAGATGGACACTTACAAATTCATTAAAATATTATCAAGATTTTTTAGTTATTGAGAATAACTCACAATTTACCAAAAATACTTTATTATTCCATTAAGGTTATTAATTAGAACAAAAATGATCACAGAGCTGTTACAAAGAATAGGTCCAGTTTATTTGGTTAAAAAATACTTTTATATATAATCATTATTATGCAATTCAGGATTGTCATCCAAATGTAGATGGTCATTAAGAGTTTATCAAATTGATTATTCCATGTTGAGTTCAATAATAGAAGTATTCATTAATTAATTTTTTCCAAATTAAGATGAGCAGCTAACTCTGAGATCTCTCGCCTGAGAAGGAGCAGGTGAGGAGCAGCCTGCTTTCTCCACGCAGAATGCTTCTGGAGAGGATGCTGGAGACCTTGCTGCAGAAGATACACCTGCAAACAATTTAAGTAGGCAAGTATAGATTTTCTTCGTTAGGACCCTTATCAATTTTCTAAAACAACAAGGTAAGTTTTAAATTTGTTTGAAAAGGTTTAAACATTTTATATTTTATTAAACCTTCAATTATAGTTGTTACTTAAAATTTCTATTGTTCCACAGAAAGTTACTTAAGTACTAGTTTTGTGTTAAAACAGGAGAGTAAATATGTAGTGTTACAAAGACTGTATACATATATCTTGATAATATTAAAACTCACAGCAGCAAAAGGATTATAATTTTCTAAAGTATTTACAAAAATAAAACTCTCAATAATTTGCAGTCTTTCCAAATCAAGGGCATGGGTTCCAACTTAGGCTGCTTCCTCACTTGCAACTTTGTCCCATGGTTATAAACTGAGGCATCAAAGAACACACCTCTTTAAACAATAATTCTAGGAACAAAATGTGTATTTTCATCCAGTCATGAAACAGTTAAGTCATGAGGGTGTAAGGTACAGCATGGTGACTATAGTTAATAATACTGTATTGCATATTTGAAAGCTGCTAAGAAAATAAATCTTAAAAGTCTTCATCCCACCTGGTCAGTGTGGCTCAGTGGTTGAGCTTCGACCCAGGACCCAAGAGGTCGCAGTCATTCCAGGTCAGGGCACATGAGTGGGTTTCAGGCTCTATCCCCAGCAGGGCACATGCAGGAGGCAGGTGATCAATGATGCTTCTCTCTCATCAATGTTTCTATCTCTCTACCCCTCTCCCTTCCTCTCTCTCTAAAAATCAATTTAAAAACATTTTTAAAAGTCTTCATCCCAAGCAAAAAAAGACTTTTGTAACCATGTGTGGCGCTAGAGTTATTGTGGTGATCATTCGTATGCACAAACATCAAATCCTTATGTTGTACATCTGAAGCTAAAATAGTGTTCCACGTCAACTACATCTCAACTAAAAACATTTTTCCAGTGGTTCTATCCCTTCCTTGGATGCTGCTAAGAAAATGCCTAGTTCTAATGGAAAAGGCGGACGGTTATGATAAGGAAGTAAGGCCGGAGCTCACACAGGGCCCGTGGCCAGCTCCCGGCTCTGAGCCGGGCCGGCAGCCGCAGCCCGGGAGCCCCGCCCCGCCCCGGGCCCTGTCTACACGCGTCCTCTCGGGAAGGGCAGCTTCGGACCCGCCTCATCTCGCCCGCTGGTTCGGAAGCGCCCTGATCAGTGGTTAGTGCTTCTCCACGCGCCCCGTGTACAGTGGATTCTCCAGGAATGTTTGGAGCAGGAAGGCGAACAGGCGCTGTGTGTGTACCTGGTTCCGTGGAAAAGCTTTAAGGAAACCTTGCTCCTTCGCTGCCGACAGTGCAGCCCTCAGCGAACGCCCAGGCCTGCTCCCGGCGCCCTGAGGGGCCAGGCGGTGTGGCCCCTGTGTCACCCGCCACCGCTGCTTCCGACTGAAAATAGCCCGGGGCTGGGGAACCGCGAACACCCGAGGCCGCTCAGGGCTTTCTCAGTGCCGACCCGAGGCGGGTCTCCTGGGGGGACACTGCAGACTACGCCATGGCTCTGACCAGGGACACTGCCTTCTGTGGAACTTGAAGCTTTTTTATTTTTTTATTTTTATTGAAGTTATTGGTGTGACCTTGGTTCATAAAAGTATGTTTCAAATTCGAATTCTCTAGCATGTCATTTGTATGTTGTATTGTGTGTTCGTCACCCAGAGTCAGTCTCCTTCCCCCGCCATGTAGGGCCCCTTCCCCCCTTCCTCCTGGTAATCGCCACACTGCTCTCTGTGGGTCTGAGCTGTTTGGGGGTTTTGCTTAATCCTTTCGCCGTTATCACCTACACCCCACCCGCGACAGCGGTCAGTCTGGCCTCTGTGTCTGTGAGTCTGTTTGGGTTTTGTTTATTTTGCTCATTGGATTCCACACCCGAGGGATCCTGGGGCCCTTGTCCTTCTCTGACTGGCTCTTTCACTCAGCCTGATGCTCTCCAGATCCGTCCACGCCTGTGGCAGAGGCGAACATTTCCTCATTTTCCACAGCCAAGCAGTATTACTGTGGAAATGTACCACAGCTTTTATTTTTTTAATGTCTTTACTGACTTCAGAGAGAGGAAGGGGGAGAGAGACAGAAACATCCATGATGAGAGAGTCACTGATCGGCCGCCTCCTGCAGCCCCCGACTGGGGATCGAACCCGCAACCCAGGCATGTGCCCTGACCAGGAATCGAACCCCGATCCCCTGGCTCCTAGGTCGATGCCCAGCCACTGAGCCACGCCAGCTGGGCTGAACCACAGCGTTTTTATCCACTCAACTCCTGATGGGCACTTGGGCTCCTTCCAAATCTGTGTTGTCACCAGTAAATCAGCACAAGTGCCGGGAGGGTGCGGGAAAGGAGCCTTTGTGCGCGGCCGGCGGGGCGCGGGCGGGAGCAGCCACTGTGGGAAGCAGTGCGGAGGTTCCTCAGAAGATTAGAAACGGAGCCGCCTTCTGCCCCAGGCCCCCACTTCGGGAACATGGCCAAGGAAAGGGGACAGCCATTGGAGAGGGTGTCCCAGGCCTCCGCTCCCGGGCCCTCCCAGCAGCCGCCCCCCCCCGCGGCTCCGCCTCCTCCCCCGAGCTTCCCGCCGGGCCTGCTGCTGGCGCGGCCGCAGCCAGACGCCTGCCGGGGCCCTGACGCCGCCTGTCCGTGGCCCCGCGTCTGTCCTGTGTCCCTCTGAGGGCAGCGGGCAGGGCAGCCCGCGGTGTCTGAGCCTGAACGTTCCCTGAGCTCAGGAAGGTGCCTCCCCACCTCGTGGGCACGGCATCGTTACTCAGGTACAATCTCGGGGAGGGGAGAGGAAAGGGAGGGGGGGACAGGCGGCGAAACAGCTTAGTAAGCAACGGTTACTTTCCTCAGCTTAGGCTGCTTTACCTAAAGGTGACTGAGTTATTCCCTTTTCTTTGTTTTTCCTTAACACCAAAAAAAAAAAAGATTATTATTTAAGAATATTTTAGTTTCTAAAATGAAAACCTAGAGTTGTCTGGCTAATTAAACTACTAAAATAAAAATTTAATCCAAGTTCCAAACTAGAAATAGCCAATTTTGTCTGTCATGCGAACTCTGATGGGGAAAGCAGTGACTACCACACGCGTGACGAGAATGTTTCTGAGGCTGTGACCAGTTTCAGAGAGTGAGAGAGCCGTGACCACCCACGATGTCTGCTCCTGTACAGGACAAAGGAGTGAGCGCACAGGTGCCAGGGCCAGTCCACTTCCAAAAATATGTATTATATGCAATGCATTTTAAACAATTAACTAGGAAATAGTTGAGGCACAGAAGAAGGTATGCAGAATAGTATAATGAGCGCCTGTGTAGCTTCCATTCAGCTTCAGAAATAAAATACTTCCAATTTTTGAGCCAAGTTTCCTTTCCTGACTCAAATTTCCTTCTTACTACAAAGTCACCACTGTCCAAAGTTGAAGTTTGTCATCTCTAGTCATTTTGTTGCTTCTAGTATATCTTGCCTATCCCTAAGTAGCATATAACATGATTCTGCATGGTTTGGGTATAACTAAGTGGTAATGCCCTGTGTGTATTCCTTCGGCACTGCTTGTTTTGCTTAATGTTATATGCGAGCTTCATCCGTGCTCATGTGCACAGACCCAGTTCACCCATCCTCGCTGCTCTCGAGACCAATTTAAGTGGAGCCAGGTGGCTGCTGCCATCAGGCCTCCATGGGTTTCAGAGATTGAGTCCAGATTTCCCAAACATAAACAACAGCAGCAGAATAAAACCCTCTGGTGTTCAAATAATGTACCTATATAATATAAAGGAATATTTTAAAATTTTATTAAAGGATAAATCAGAAAATATGAGAAAGTAATTTACTGATACACAAAAAAAGAGAGGCCAGGCATTGAAAATTCTGGAAAGCTAGTGCTGGCAAGAGTCTAGTGTATCATGTCTGCAAACAAAGTCAGTGTGTTTAACGTGTGACATATTTAAAATTAATAAAAATAAATGCAGAAGTCAACCACCTTAACTCTGAGAAATCATTCCTTTCTGCTTTTCGCACTGCAGATTCTGCCACCCAGTTCTTCAGCATGTATCTAGGATTAACAGCTTAAACAAGAGGGGAACCACAAATTACTAGGTCAACACAAGCCATACAAAATTACAGCTGAAATTAGATAATATTCAAGAACTTTGCTGGAAGGCTTTAAAGAGAAGAAATGATCAACATTAGTCAATTTTGATTATTTATAAACAATGTACAGTATTTATTACCTTATGGTACAGAAAAAACTTTTTGAGCGATTTTTTCTCTTTTCAGTGTTTCATCAAGTTGTCTTTTTCACTATGTTCAGTTCACTAAACATTTTATAAAGAACAGAGAAAGCAGTGAATTCATCTGAATTAGGCCCTTTATTCTAAGTGGAGAGGGGAAAAGTTGCTGCTTTTAAGATCCACAATCACAGAACTAAGGTCTGACTCAGGAGCACTGCTTAGTGCTGATGCTGCCAAGAACACAAGGAAAGGTTACCTGCAGGCAAAGTTCTATGTTTGATAGTAACCATGCATTTTTAAATACTAAAAAGTATCATAACAATGGCACATTTAGAAAAATTCCAGAAACTATGTCTTTATTTGAGATGAGATTTTTTTCAAAATAATTTATCAACTGGGTGGCATAAGGGAAATTCTAGAAATTACTATTTTGTGGTTTTCAACAGCAGTTTTCTGAGTTACTTGAATGCAGGAAACAAACAAATTGCATTTCAACTTGTTTATAAAGATATGACAAGATATGAGAGGTAATTAAAATAAAAGTGCCCTGTGACTCAGTAATTCTAATTCTCTAAAAATATAGTCTATGGGGGCAAACTTAAACATTAAAAATATTATTCATATTATTAAGGAAAACTAGAAATAACTTAAATACTTAATAATAGGGGAATGGTTAAGTAAAACATTATATATACCTTCAAAGAAGTATTATTATGCAGCTATTTAAAATGTTACATTATAAAAAAAGAAAAACTGCTTAATTTATTTTTGGTGAAAAAAAGATCCAAAATTATAACCCTGTATGATTACTACTGTACTTTCTCCTAATCGATACACACAGAAAAAGAGAGACTAGAAGTAAATGCATCAAAAAGTAAGTAGGAATTGCCTTTGGGAATACAGGAATCTTTTTATTCTTTTTACAAGTTTGCCTTTTTTAAATTTTAAAGAATTTATACAGAACTACTTTAAATAAAAACCCCTGTACACAATATATATATAATATCTTTAAACAAAAAGAAAACTACATGCAATAAAGATTGTGGAAGCACTCAACTTAGGCAAACTTGACAAACATTTTCTAGAAATCTGCCAACAAAATACCATTAAAATACACTGGGAATTGCAGCTACAAGCAGAAGTGCTTTGGATCATATTATAAATATACAAAGTAGTTAAAAATCATAAAATTCTGTATCTGTTGCCCTAGCCAGTTTTGCTCAGGGGTCAGAGCATTGGCCCGCAGACTGGAGGGTCCTGGGTTTGATTCTGGCCAAGGGCACGTACCTTGGTTGCAGGCTCGGTCCCCAGCCAGGCTGGGGGCATGTGTGGGAAGCAGCCAATCCATGTGTCTCTCTCACACTGGTGTTTCTCTCTCTCACTCTCTCTGAAAAAGCAGTGGAAAAAAATCCTCTGGTGAGGATTAAAAAAAAAAAAATTAAAAAACAACATTTAAGCAGTCGGGTAAGGAGAATTATGTTCAAAACAAACATCCAACCACAGTTCCACATAATTTGGTGATCATTGATAAACTAAAATATAGGCTACTTAAGGGCAAGTATCTAATTCATCTTTGTAGTTTCAGCTTTAAACAATGTGACTGTGCAAAAACTAGCACATAATAGGGGCTTAATATATGTTTGCTGAATAAGTAAATTTAGTGCTGGGAAAAGAGACTTAAGATCATGTTTTATGAGTACATCATAATCTCAAATAAAACATGCCATTGGAAAATATCAATGAATCAGAAATTCAGCAGACCCAACGGCCATAAAAAGCTGAACATTTCCAATTATTAATCTCAACCAATCTCTGATGGACTGGCAATGAAACTGGTAGTTAGATTTATCGTTTATTCAATTCAATAAACTATATATGTTAAAATAGAAATCTGACTCATTATTAAGTAGTTATTAAAATAATTTAAAGGAAAATTATTGCAAATATATTCAACTTTTTCTCTTCCTTCTCTCTCTTTCCCTCTCTCTCTCTCTGATGCCCCAGAGGAGGGTTAAAGTAGAAAATTTCTTTTATTCTACTATCTAGAAAAGGTTAAGTCTGCAAGATTAACTTGAGGCCATTATTTAAATTTACACTATCACCTTAACTCGGCGATTTTCAAACTTGTTCACCTCATGGCACACATAAACTAATTAAAATTCTGTGGCACACCAAATAATACTTTATAGTTTTGCCAATCTGATAAAAAAAAAAAAAGAAAAAGGTATAATTTTGGGTCGTTCACACCAGATGGCTACTGTTGTGTTGGCTACTGTTGTGTTGGCTGTTGCATTTTTTAATTTGAAACTCTAAGGAAAAAGAAGTGAGTGCCCCTGACTAGTCAGGTAGTGCATGTTTTACTTTTTCCCCCTGGGCATGGGCTTTACTTGGGGACTGTTGGGGGAGGAGAGAGAGGAGCTGGGGCTGGTGACCGTATGGAGGGGGCGCCTCTCAACTTGCTGCTCCCTTAGGGCAGTGGCCTGGAGGGGGGTGGGCGAGGATGCTGTAGCGGCAGAAGAGGGAAAGGGAAGGTGTGGGACGGACACTTTCCTTAGGGCTGAAAGCCAGGACCAGGGCCTGGGGCCTGGGGGTGCGGAGGGAAGCCCCCTGCTTGATGCCAGCTCCCCTCCCCCCCAGCTCCTGGCCCAGATGCCTGCCTGCAGCTCCCTCGGCTTCCTGTGGAGAGGAGGAGGGAGATGCGGGGCACGGTGGCACCCCGCCTCCGGGTCCCTTGCCCAGAAGAACTGCTCGCTCACCTGCCCTCGTGTCCCAGCCAGTCAGGAGGTGAGGAGGCCAGGGTGCAGCAGGGGAACTGTGCCCTCCCCCGCCCTCTCCGAGGCCGCAGCTCCTGGCTGGGTCCCCGTGTCTCTCCTTCCTCCCCTGTCCCCTGGTTTGGCCGCCCTACCGGCTGAGCGTCTGCATCAGGACAGGCCAGGGCCGGACTCGATCACAGCGGGAGGAGCCCGAAGTGCTCCACGTGCTGAGCTCATGGTAGCCTTGCCCATGGCAGAGCTTGCGGTGTAGCTCTGGGACATGGTGGGGACACAACTCCAGGGGCCGCGTCCTTGGCGACCGCCCGCAGCAGCGCGGCTCTGGCCACACTGCGGGTCCCTCAGCACCGCATCTGCAGAGGCCGCTCTTCCCCTCGCTGTGCACCCCCGACGCCCCACTGCCCCAGCCCCACACCCCCGCAGTCCCCTTAGGCCCACACCATCATCTCAGGGGACACACCAAGCCCCCACCCAGCCGGCCGGGGCGCCCCTCTGCCGCCGCAGCCCCTTAAAAATTCTTGTGCAGTAGCACACATGTTGCAAATCGCTGCCTTAACTGAGCCCTTTCACCTGGATCACCAAGTGACCTTGTCTAATGTCCACTGAGTCCTCAGAACACAACGGAAAGGTGTCTGACTTGCCATCAGTCCAACATTCACTTTGTTATTTTCCAAAAGCAGTAAGTCTGTGTTGAGCCTGCCCCGGTTTGGGCCAACTGGGTCCCTCATGGTCAGTGGCTGCCATTTCCAAGGTGGGGGCGGTCACTGGAGTCGGCCTGGGGCTGTGCTCTATAGTGAGGCTCAAGCCCAGGACTTCCCTGCAGCTGCCTTGAGCTTTAAAGAGCTGTGTCCTAATCAGCTGACCAAACATAGATTCTTCTGAGCATGTGCCACAAATTCACTAGTAGGCATGAAGGAAAGCAAAATTACACTAAGTTTTTAGAATTACAACCAACGTCATTTTATTGCAGATGCAGATATTTTAGGGCTTTTGAAAATATCTCCCTAGCAATATAAGCTGAATCGTGTAATGCTGGAGCTACCTAGAGTAACCTAACCTATTCGTGTCATCCCTATTTCATCTGCATGAATCAGGCACCCTGGTGACACCAGTAGCTCTCTATACAACCCCTAAGTAAGGCAAGAGTACATAAGGACTTAGAATTCATATTGCAAAAAGAACTTCTATTTTTCCTTTCTCCAAGCCACGTGTCAGATAGCAAACTGAAATCAATATATAAAGATGATTTATTTTCAGAGGTATCATTATTGGAATGTTTATTTTGGCCCAAGCACTGTAACAAGATCCTTTACATATATTATTGCTCATCATTACAACATCCCTGCAAAATATCCACATTTTACAATAGCTAAGGGCCTTAAAACTTGGAGAGTTAAATATCTTTCAGATTATACAGCTAAAAAGTGGCAAGATGTGATTCATCTGCCAGATTCTAAAACTCATGTTCTTCCTACCGAGGAGTTAGAAATGGCCAGGAGTTTAGGGTTGGGGACCCCGATGAAAAAGGAACCATGCAAAGGTGAAATGTTCTGGGCAAACAGGTTATGAGGAAAAGAAGTGTGCCCTATACCCGACCCCCTGAAGTGGGAAACTGAAAACAAAGAGGGTGGCTGTCACTAAGGTAGAATTCTTAGAAGGAGCCCATGAGGAACAAATCTAGGAAATATAAACCCCTAGGCTAGTGAGCTGCAGAGGCGACCCTTTTCAGGACCCCTCTCACACCCCAGAGCTTTGCTTTCTGTACACTAAACCTTTCTACTCTTTCCCTTACTCTTCCGTTGTCCGTGAATTTCATTCTTTGACTCCACGAGACAAAGAACCAGGTAAGGAGAAAATCTGGTCTCACCGCCATAACCCAAACCGCCTTCCTGTCTGTCTCCCCACCATCTATCAAGGCTGAATCGCTTTAACACCAATATGCAACCTGGCTGAAAACAAAGCTGTCAGACTGAGTTAAAAACCACCCACTGAAACTAGAAAGCTCGGATATGATAGTCCAACTCAGCTAAAATTATTCATCTAGAATCCTTCTTGTTAAAAAAAAATAAAGCTTAGTTCCCTCAGGTAGTTCCTTCTGGTTTAAAAACTATTGCTTTTAAGTGATTATTTAGTTTTAAAAAATCAAACTGATTACTTAGTCATCGTTCTTCTCCTTCTTTCAGAATCTGAATCATTCATGTTACTAAAAAATGGATAAAACAAAAGACAAAATTACCTACTGTCTCCCCAAATTATCTTTTTTTCAAAAGGGTGGAAATTATTTCACAAGACAAATATTGAAAAAAATTAAAAATCACCTTGAATCAGTGTCTGAAAGGAATATAGAAAATATGAGTTGATTAAGTATGTAAAATATTACCTTGTTTAGTTATTTTAGATAATATCAAACCTTTTATTTTTACAAGTTAAAATATATTTGTCTAAAAATAGTCTAAATTGACTGAAACCTTTCCTTATCTTAAACACAGTTTTCTGAAACTATTTTAACTTCTCCTTGATTACTTGGGACCATCTTTACAAACAGCCCTCGGTGGCCATGGAACTGCGGGGGCTCTTTGCTCCCGCGTGTCCTGCAGTCCCCTGTCTGTCCCTTCAGCTGCCTCCACCCACGGCTCCTTTACTCCTTCCTGTTTGTTGCTTCTAATTCACTTTCAGTTATGAAACAAAATAACTTCTCACAATTGTGTAAGATGTGCCAGCCAGTAAACATCGGATGGAAGCCCGAGGATCTCTCCGCCACTTCCAGGGCTTGGAGAGCCCGGGAACCGTGTGATTGAGGAGCTGACGCGGGGGAGGCGAACTGCAGCCGCCTCAGCCCTGCGAGGTGCCCGGGAGGAAAAGGAAAGGGGAAAAGGAAAAGGGAGGGGTCTGATGGATAACTGCGCTAAAGTAATATACCATACGCTTTTTGCAGATCATTAGATTGCCTCACCTCTTCAGTCTCAAAAGGTACTGGGACACCCAGGCAGGGAAGAGTTCATGCTCTGAAGTCACCTTCAGTGCCCAGAATTGCTAAGTGAAAATACACCAATAGACTGCTTATTCTATTTGTATTTGTTCAGTTCATTTTAACTCCACATTCCTTTTAATTACATTCTTTAATAACTTATAATATCCAGATTTTTAAAAGTATACTATCTCAAGTAGAAGTAGTACTAAAAAGGAATAATATTTCCCTTTTCTTTATATAATATTTAACTCTAAAATCTAATTCATAGACAAACATGTAATGGCATGATTTAAGAGAAATAAAAATATACAAAGTTCTATCAAAGAGATTACATACATGAGACTACTTGCATTACCAAAAGTCTTCCTTTAAATAGGGAACTCCCTTAATGTAATTTAATTTTAAAAGCTTAATTTGCAACTGCATTTTATTCAGTCATCTATTAATTTACTTAACAAATATTTCTGCAATGTCAACTATTGCTAGGAACTTTATTAGGTGGGAAGGATATAAAAATTAATAAGACATGATCCCTGCATTTAAGGAAAGTATATAAACAAAATATTCAATGCCATTTTAGAAATATACATATTTATAAAATATATAGTATATGTATTATAGAAATATGTATATAAAGGATAAGAGAACACCAAAGAATGAGCAATTCTTTTGTGTTAGAGGGTTGAAAAGGTCTCATATCAAAAGACACGGAAATTAACTATTGAAATGATTAAAAGTGTAATAAGCTCTTCACAATTAAATTATCCCAACTCTTAGTAATTTAACTATTGAGATCTGTCAAAACTTGAACAAGTCACTTTAATATTACTTTGTCTCAGTTTCCTACACAATAAATGATAATTAGTGATTATCAGTAATTATTAATTCTGATAGATTCATCATGAACACTTTTTTCAATTACATCAAAGATTCTTTTTTTGGGAGGGGGGGAAATTGTTTTGATGTGAGAATGGCAAACAGAAATATACACTATATAGGAAACCCCTGTGCTTTACTTTTGGTACACACAATAATGTAATCCAGGTTGAAGCACAAGGCAGAAACTGGAGAAAAGAACAATTATTACAAGTAGATTCTCTCCCCCCCTTCAAATATCATAGACACTTTTAATGGCTGCCTGGTTAGGTACCTTTAGAAAGCTCCAAAGTATTGCAATATCTGGCTTTTAAGTTTTAACAGGGTGGTTTTGAATCTCAGATTTATCAACAAGTCTTTGCTCCCCATTCTACTTGCTCTAAGAACCAAGTATATAATTAAAAAGAAAACCCACATCCTAAGTTTAAACCTCCACTCTCCTTAAAAAAACCTGTTTAAAGAAACCAGAATGGGGAGAAGATCAGAGCAAAAATATTATTAACACTTGTCGCCTCGAAGCAGGAGGGCTACTACCAACTGATCACTGTTACTCCAGGAAAATTGAGCTGAAGGATATTATTACATTTATACCAACAGACCCATAATCACCAGGTTAAAAGTCCTACAGTACGAGGAATCTTATCAGTTATCAGCTGGACGTCTGGGGTGGTTTGCCTGCTCTCTCGGGGTGGCTACAGCTCAGCCACAAGTACAAATTACATTTACACAACTTAAGTTTGTAAACAGACCAGCGGAGGCTGCCATTGGGGTCTGCACAGTAGACGGTCTGAGGGGCGGGCCTGGTGCGACCAGCCAACCAGAGCTGAGCAGGGAGGGGCGGAGCCCGCCGGCCTCTCCTGCAGCCGGGAGCACCGCCCCCAATAGGAACCGGGCAGGTCCTGCTCACTGAGGCCCCAGACACACCCGCAGGGCACACTCCTGAGGGGGAAGGGAGAGCAGCTCGTAGGAGGACTCTGCAAGAATAAGACTCTTGGGGACTGTTGTTTGGGAACTGGAGGAAACGCTGAAAACCCCTGCTGGGGCTGGGCAGGCAAAGGGCCCACCAGAATGTGTTCTGAATCGAACCCACTGGGCCCTGGCTGCTGAAACGGCCCATAGAGAAAAGGCAATAGGCTGAAATCAATCTGAAGCTGCAGCAGGCCAGAGCCTGGGGGACTAGAATAAGAGGACAGGGTAGGGACTGAGGAGCTGGCGGTGCAGCAGAGACTAACTCAGGCAGAGTGAGCGCCTGACAGCGACACCTCTAACGGGAGTGATACACTAGCCACCCTGCACCCTAAAGACTCTACAGAAGATTCTGGAGCAAGACCAGGCAACTACAAGGTTGCAAAATAGCTGACAAGAAGAGGTGGCCCACGGAGAGCCTCAGATCAACCATCTACCTGAGGACACCAGAGCCAAACCTAGACGGCTCCTCACATTGGTTGATACACAAGTACTTCTCAGGAGAACTGAAATCACAAAAAACAGTGACCCTCAGACAACATAAGTTGCCCAGAAGAAATGCACCTGATTGACTACCTTTTTCTCTGCTGTTTTTTTGTTTTGTTTGTTTTTGGGGTTTTTTGGTTTTTTTGGTTTGGGGGTTTTTTTTGTTTGTTTTTTGTTTGTGGGTTTGTTTATTTTTTCTTTTTTCCTTAGGAAGATGAGAAAGAGGAGAAAATTTGTTTTTTCTTCTTTTTAAAATTTTATAAAAATCTTTTTTTTTCTTTTTTAATTTTTATTTTTAAAACATTTTTTTAACTATTTTTTTTTATAAAATATATTTGTCTTGCTTAGCTTGTTTTTGGTTTTGTTTTCGTTATCTGCCTTGTTTTGTTTTATCCTTGCTTCTACTATCAAGACTTTCTTGATATCCCCGCTTAATGACTGGGACTTTATCATTATAACCAAGTTTACTGCTTTCCTCTATAGTTTCCCCCAAATCTCTTACCAGACTCCCTGCCTGCCTGGGCTTTATCTCTCTCTCCTCTCAATCCATTGGCATAACTTCTTTCTTCTTTTTCTTCTTTCTTTTTCTACTTTTCTTTCATTCTTTCATTTTGCCCCCTTCAGTTTTCCTGTCCAATTGTTAGTTTCTCTTATTCTCTTTATTGTATTTTTGTTTTCTCATTTTCAACTATTATCCTATTCCTATTCTCTCCCTTAATTTTGTGCTGGCCCTTCTTTCAGAATCTTTTCTCTGCTTCTGTTATCTCCCAGTAGCTTCTCTATTTTTTATATTTTAGTTTATTATTATTTTCTAAATTTTCACCGGTATTAACAACAACATACACCTCTGGGCTCCACTGGACCCACAAGACAAAACCCCACTCCACAAGACTGGGACACAGGAAATATATCTAATATATAGATATAAGCACAAAGACCTACCGAAATGGGGAGACAAAGAAACAACCCCCAAATTAAAGAAAAGGAAACATCACCAGAAAAAGACGTTGATGACATGGAGTTGAGCAAGTTATCAGAAACGGAGTTCAGAGTATTGATGATGAAGATGTTCAAGGAACTTAAGAAGACTATAGATGATAAGTTCTAGAACCTTAGTGAAAACATGAAAAAAGAGATACATACCATAAATACAACTCAGACAGAGATAAAGAATGCTGTATCTGATATCAAGAATGCACTGGAAGGAATTAAAAGCAGGCCCAATGAAGCAGAGGATAGAATAAGTGACTTAGAAGACAAAGTAGAGAAAATCACACAATCAGAGCAGCAAACAGAAAAAACACTTAAAAAGCATGAAGACAGCCTAAGGGAACTTTGGGACAACATGAAGTGAAACAACATTCGCATTATAGGAGTGCCAGAGGGGGAGGAAAGAGAGCAAGGGATAGAGAACTTGATGGAAGAAATAATTATAGAAAACTTCCCTAGGCTGGTGAAGGAGAAATCCACACAAGTTCAGGAAGCACAGAGGGCTCCAAACAAGAGGGACACAAAGAGACCCACTGCAAGACACATCATAATTAAAATGGCAAATGTCAAGTACAAAGAGAAAATATTAAGGGCTGCAAGAGAGAGACAAGCAGTGACCTACAAGGGAACCCCCATAAGGCTGACAGCGGATTTCTCAACAGAGACTCTTTAGGCCAGAAGGGAGTGGCATGAAGTTCTGCAAGTAATGAAGAACAAGAACATGCAACCAAGATTGCTTTATCCAGCAAGGCTATCATTTAAATTTGAAGGTGGAATAAAGAGCTTCCCAGACAAAAAAAGACTAAAAGAGTTCAGTACCACCAAACCAGCATTGCAAGAAATGCTAAAAGGGCTGCTTTAAGAAAAAGAAGGAATAGTGAGAGAAAGGTATATCAGCATAAAGGGGAAAAATGGCATTAAATAAGTTGATATCAATAGTAACTTTAAATGTAAATGGAATAAATGGACCAATCAAAAGACAAAGGGTAGCTGAAGGGATAAGAAAACAGGACCCAAATATATGCTGTCTACAAGAGACCCACCTGAGAGCAAAAGACTCACACAGGCTAAAAGTGAAGGGGTGGAGTAAAATATTCCATGAAAATGGAAAGAAAAAGAAAGCTGGAGTAGTAATTGTTATTTCTGACAAAACAGACTTCAAAATAAAGACCATAATGAGAGACAAAGATGGTCACTACATATTACTAAAGGGATCAATCCAACAGGAGGAAATAACCCTTATGAACATTTATGCACCCAATACAGGAGCACCTAAATATGTAAAAAATCTCTTGGGGGACTTCAAAGGGTAAATTGACAGCAACACAATCACAGTAGGGGACTTTAACACCCCACTGTTGGCATTGGACAGATCATCAAGACAAAAAATCAACAGGGAAACGCAGACCTTAAATGAATCACTAGACCTAATGGATTTAATTGACATTTATAGAACATTTCACCCCAAAGCAGCAGAATACACATTCTTCTCAAGTGCACATGGAACATTCTCAAAAATAGACCACATGTTAGGGCACAAGGCAAGTCTCTACAAATATAAGAAGATTGAAATCATATCAAGTATTTTTTCAGATCACAATGCCATGAAACTAGAAATCAACCACTATAAAAAAAAACTCAAAAATATTCAAACACATGGAGGCTAAATAGCATGTTATTAAACAATGAATGGGTTACCAAGGAGATCAAGGAAGAAATCAAACACTTCATGGAAAGTAACGAAAATGAACAGACAACAACCCAAAACCTATGGGACACGGCAAAAGCAGTCTTGAGAGGAAAATTCATATCGTTACAGGCCTATCTCAAGAAACAAGAAAAAGATCTAATGAACCATCTAAAACGACAACTAAAAGAACTAGAACGAGAACAGCAAGAAAACCCCGAGGAAGTAGAAGGAAGGAAATAATAAAAATCAGAGCAGAGATTAATGACGTAGAGACTAAAGAAACAATACAAAAAATCAATGAAACCAAGAGCTGGTTCTTTGAAAAGGTAAATAAGATTGATGCACCTTTAGCCAGACTCACTAAGAAACAAAGAGAGAGGACCCAAATAAATAATATCAGAAATGAAAGAGGCGATATAACAACTGATCCAAAAGAAATACAAAAGATTGTAAGAAAATATTATGAGCAACTGTATGCCAACAAATTAGACAACATAGGGGAAATGGACAAATTCCTAGAAGCATACAACCTTCCAAAGCTGAATCAAGAAGAGGCAGAAAACCTGTATAGCCTGATAACAACTAATGAAATTGAAGCAGTAATCAAAAAACTCCCAGCAAACAAAAGTCCTGGACCAGATGGATTTACAGGCGAGTTTTACCAAACATTCAAAGAAGAATTAACACCTATTCTATTCAAACTATTCCAGAAAATTCAAGAGGACGGAAAACTCCCAAATTCCTTTTATGTAGCCAGCATCACCCTAATCCCAAAACCTGATAAAGACACTACAAAGAAAGAAAATTACAGGCCAATATCCCTGATGAACATAGATGCTAAAATCCTCACTAAAATACTAGCAAACCGGATCCAGCAATACATTAAAAAGATCATACGTCATGACCAAGTAGGATTTATTCAGGGGATGCAAGGCTGGTACAACATCCGCAAATCAATAAATGTGATACATCACATAAACAAAATGAAGGACAAAAATCATATGATCATATCAATAGACGCAGAAAAAGCATTCGACAAAATCCAGCACCCATTTCTGATAAAAACTCTCAGCAAAGTGGGACTAGAGGGATCATACCTCAACATAATAAAGGCCATATACGACAGACCTACAGCCAACATCATACTCAATGGGCAAAAACTAAAACCATTTCCATTAAAAACCGGAACAAGACAGGGCTGTCCACTTTCACCACTCTTATTCAACTTAGTTCTGGAAGTCCTCGCCATAGCTATCAGACAGGAAGAAAACATAAAAGGTATCCAAATTGGAAAGGAGGAAGTAAAACTGTCATTATTTGCAGATGACATGATACTGTACATAGAAAACCCTAAAGACTCCATCAAAGTACTACTAGATTTGATAAACAAATTTGGCAAGGTAGCTGGATACAAAATCAACATCTGGAAATCAATGGCATTCTTATAAACCAACAATGACCTTTCAGAGAGAGAAACTAAAAAAGGAATACCATTTACCATTGCAACTAAAAAAATAAGATATCTAGGAATAAACTTAACCAAGGATGTAAAAGACCTGTACTCAGAAAACTACGTGACACTGAAAAAAGACATAGAGGAAGATTTAAACAGGTGGAAGAAGATGCCATGCTCATGCACTGGGAGAATTAATATCATTAAAATGTCCATACTACCCAAAGCAATTTATAAATTTAATGGAATTCCTATGAAAATCCCAACAGCATATTTCACAGACCTAGAACAAACATTTCGAAAATTTATATGGAACCAAAAAAGACCCCGAATACCTGCAGCCATCTTGAGAAAAAAGGACGGAGTGGGAGGGATCACATTACCAGACTTCAAACTATATTACAAAGCCACTGTAATCAAAACGGCCTGGTATTGGTACAACAACAGGCTTATAGATCAGTGGAACAGAACAGGGACCCCAGAAATAGACCCACGCCACTATGGTCAGTTAATATTTGACAAAGGAGGCAAGAGTATCCAATGGAGTAAGGACAGTCTCTTCAATAAGTGGTGCTGGGAAAATTGGACAGATACATGCAAAAGAACGAAACTAGACCACCAACTTTCACCATACACAAAAATAAACTCAAAATGGATAAAAGACTTAAATGTAAGTCAGGAAACCATAAAAATCCTGGAAGAAAACATAGGCAGTAAAATCACAGACATCCCACGTATTGGACTTTTCACTGATACATCTCCTAGGGCAAGAGAAACAAAGGAAAAAATAAACATATGGGACTACATGAAACTAAAAAGCTTCTGCACAGCCAAAGAAAACAGCCTCAAAATACAAAGGAACCCCATGGTCTGGGAAAACATATTTGCCAAGGATGAATCTGATAAGGGGCTGAATTCCAAAGTGTACAAAGAACTCATAGCACTCAGCAAGAGGAAGACAAACAACCCAATTAAGAACTGGGCAAAGGACTTAAATAGACAGTTCTCCAAAGAGGACAGAGGGATGGCCAAGAGACACAAGAGAAAATGCTCACATCCCTAATCATCAGAGAGATGCAAATTAAAACCACAGTGAGGTCTCACTTCGCAGCTGTCAGAATGGCTCCATCAACAAATCAACAAACGACATGTGCTGGGAGGGTGTGGAGAAAGGGGAACCCTAGTACACTGCTGGTGGGAACGCAGACTGGGGCAGCCACTATGGAAAACAGTGTGGAGGTTCCTCAACAAATTAAAAATGGAGCTGCCGTTCGACCCAGTGATTCCATTCCTAGGAATGTATCCTAAGAATCCTGAAGCATTCATGAGAAAGGATCTATGTACCCGGATGTTCATAGCAGCACAGTTTACAATAGCTAAGGTCTGGAAACAGCCCAAGTGCCCATCAGTCAATGAGTGGATTAAAAAGCTGTGGGACATTCACACCATGGAATACTATGCAGCTATAAAGAAGAAGGATCTCATACCCTTTGGGACAGTATGGATGCACCTGGAGAATATTATGCTAAGTGAAATAAGCCAGGCAGGGAAAGACAAATATCACATGATCTTGCTTATACATGGAATCTAAGGAACTTAAACTGATGAACAGAATAGATTCAATGACATGGAAGCATAGATGAGACTGACGAATGTCAGAGGGATGCAGGAGGGTGGGTGGGGGGAGGGGGAGAGAGTAACCAAAGAATTTATATGCATATATGCACAACCCAAGGACATGGACAATGGTGGGGAGAGGGACTGGGGAGGGGGAAGGTGGGGTGGAACGGGTCATTGGGGAGAAAAAGGGACATCTGTAATATTTTAAACAATAATAAAACTTAAAAAAAAAGATGACAAAAAATGTTCACTTAAAAACAGAAATTAATCCTTTTAGTATTACAAGCGTATTTAATTCATAAAAAGGGTTCTTGAGGCAGGAGTCCCCAAGTTGTATCTTGTAGTAGAATTTCTAGGGGGTACAAAACTATTATTAGCATTTTGAACAAAAAGTGTCTCCGGGACTGGCATCGTGCCAGGAGTGCTGTGTAAAGATCTCTCCTGTTGCTTCTGCCTGAGAACTTCATTTTTGACCTCTGCCATCCTCTCCTTAGTCCTGTGAAGATTGTAAACAACAAATGCTTAGTATTTTACTTTTCCCTAAGTGACCTGCATTTTCTTCAGTAGCCACAATAGTAAACGGAATTTCCCTTTTTAACAATGAAAATGTGTTGGAGCAGACCTTCTATATTCAAGTATAGGTTCTAAATGGTTCTAGAGAAGCACTATGTTTCTAGGGAGGGGGAGGGGGTTCCTCACTAACAAGTAATCCAAAGCAGGGAGGGGAGAGAAATGGCTGTGATGTGGGCGCTTCTCAGGTGACACTTGCTGCCTCCTGGAAGGACTGTACCTACAAGATTCTGGAGGATGCCCTTGGGCATATCTAGTGAACCACTTGAGAGGTTTTTTTAAATAATCCCTCAAAGACACTGTCAAGCATTTGCTTTCACCACCCCTGTACAATACACTCATTACCTTGGAGATTTTAAACATTTCCCATGGACGCATAATTTAGAGCAACATCTATGGGAACAAGACAGCCTCGCTGGGGATCAAAATGAACGAAAACAGCTCCAGAGGCCATCAGCTTGTAACACTGTTCCCAAGGCACCGGAGCTGGGAGCCGCCCTTTCTGTCTCCCCGCCCCCCCTCAGGGCTCCACCACATTCTCTTCAGCAACTGTGTCAATCATACCGCCCTTCACCCCTGTTCATCTTTCCCCATTTACCCTGCAGGCCTTTGAGCAGAAAAACTATAAAGGATAGTTTGTCTCAAGGCGCCGCCTAGTGATAATAACAAAGGTCACAGTGAATAAAGTAAATTACCCAGCGCCAGACTGTGCCCAGCACTTAACCCTTTCAGTTTAAGTTATTTTCCAAAAGTAGTTAAACTCATTAATATTTCTATTTAGTGTAATTACAACATGCAACTTTATAAAAATATCGCTGTCTAAATTATAAAGCTTCAAAAACAGCTTAAAGACTAGTACATCATGTAGGTTAACTTAGGAAAATATTAAGGGGGAAAAAATAAAATGGGGAAGAGATGCAAACTGTCCTGGACAAACAATTGATAAGTTCATTTACTAACATAATTTTCCAAAGTTATACTACTTAGTTACCTTCCATTCCTACTAATCTCATGAACCTGGCTTGATAATTATGCTTTAGAAAGTAATTAATGAGGTAAATTTATTTTCTCTGATTTTGTGTTTTGACTTACTCGAGTAGTTGACGTGACAGTGACTTTGTACATTGGTTTTCTCTCTGGTGAAGTTGGTCATATTTTTCGAATTTGGAAAGTTCAGATTCCAGATCTTTCATTATGAGTTCTAACTCCCTTATTAATGAAGCTTTAGTATTCTCTCCTAACTGCTGTAGATTTTCTTGAGGTACTGATTGCATCTGAAGCAAATAAGAAAGATACATTTTTTAAAAAAGTATAATTTGAATAATTATATTTGTTTCCTTTAATTTTGAGTCAATGATTCACAGAGCAGCTTTTAACATGAAAGTAAGCTGGTTTAAAATATTATGTCAACTAAATTAAATCTAAATTATAAAAATAAAGTTAAATCTTTCTTTTTTACTTAAATTTTATATTGTTAACACTATTGTAGATGTCCCCCGTTTTCTGCCCCTTTGCCGCCTCTAACCAGCCCCCACCCCCCTCCCACCTTGGCCATCACCACAGTGTTGTCTGTGTCCATGGTCTATGCATAGATGTTCTTTAGCTAATCCCTTAACCTTCCTTTCTCCAGGCCCTCCGAACCCCCTCCCCTCTGACATCTGTCAGTCTGGTCCATGTATCCACGCCTCTGGTTCTATTTTGTTCGTCAGTTTATTTTGTTCATTAGATCCCACTTATTAGTAGCATCATATGGCATCTGTCTTTCTCTGACTTGCTCATTTCACCTAGCCTAAAATCTTTCTTTTATTAGTACTCATGTATTCTGATAACTCAACAAATAATAGAATCAATTTACATTTTTAAAAATCAAACAATAGAACTTAATAATAGTATAATTTTTAAATCAAAATTTTTACTTTTCTTCCTTATAGTCTTGTTTTACATCAATTGGTCTTAAAAATAAAATGATCCTCTAGTAAGAATAATTCTGAATGGTCAATTTAGTGATAATAATGATGGAAATTAAAATACTGAAATGAGAAACATGCCACCTTCCTTCCTGAAATCTACAGAACAAATTGCTATTAAGGGAAGTGGAGAAAACACATACAATGTCTATGTCCAAAGTAAAATTTGCAGTGAAATGAAATAAAGCACATTAAAGATCAAGAAATTAACCTGTAACAACAGATAGGCTTGTTCTAATTTTTCGTTTAAATGCTGTACTGTTCTTTCCCCAATCGTCTGTTCATGCTGTTCTGTTTCTGACATCTTCATTTCCATTTGTTTTCTGAGCATTTTTGCTTCTTGTTTCCACTTCTGTTTTTTATCCTGTAGTTTTTCACATTTCTTTTGAATTGCTTTCACTGATGATAATGCCTGTTGAAGTGTATTTTCTTCATCCAGATGTGCACATGGTGAAAATGCAGGTTCCAGTATTGCTATGAAATCGTCATTCTGCATGAATGAGATAATTAGTTTGGTTATTAAGCTGTGGACTGAGAATAGTCTTAATTCAACACCAGTTAATTGTGATATTTTGAAATGAATTCAGTTGCAGGAAAATGTTATCCGTACTGTAGAACAGTCTTAGAATGTGGAACCTTGGATTACTCAGAATCAAGACCAAAGTTAAAACAACCAGGAGTCACAAACATATATTTGCTGTCATCATATTTGCCACACAGAGTCTGCAGTTGATTTTATACTCTTTTTTTCTGTGACTGTTTCATGTCTTTCCTCCACAAAATGACTCTATGTCACCTCTTAGGAGAAAGCCTCTTACCTCTCCCCCATCTTAACTCTTCATAATTTTTGAAGAAGTGCAGGGATATCATTTTGAGGTATTTAGGACTGAGTCAACAAATGCATCCCAAAATAAGACTTTCAAAATGAGACTCTAATTAATGAATCTTCTAACTATGGATTCTAACGCCATAAGTCTTGTATTGAACTACAAACGGTTGATGCTCATTTGAATTGCATTCCAAGAAAAAATGATCCCATGGATTGCGGAGAAATCACATCTCTCACTGTAAAAGTTTAAGAGAGATGAGCCCTAAAAAAGTGGGGCTTAAATCAACAGTGAAATATTGAAATTCTTTGTTACTTCCCACAAAATAAGGGACCATACTAAACAAAAAGAACAGCACCGTCAACAACAAACCTGCTGGAATGTCAGTGATAGTGGGAGGAACAGCTTCCTTAGAGATGATGATTGTTTGCTAAGACAAGGCGAGTGAGACAGTTACTGAAACATGTCTACAACTCCTTTGCACTTCTCCATGAAGCAGTGCTGGCCTTAGTCACTGGTTTCTAGTGAATAGAATGTGGTGGACCTGCTGTGTGACTTCTGTGTCTGGTGACACAGCTCCCATCTCACTCTCTCGGGAAGTTCACCCTGAGACCTGGCCACCCTGTTGTGAAGGATGAAGCAGCCCAGGCCGCGTAGTCAGTCCTCATCTTGGTGGCAGCTGAGTCTGCCCCAGCTAATGTCCCAGCCAAAAGCCTGCTGCCACTGACGAACAGGTGAATGAATAGCCTTTACATGAGTCTAGTTCCCAGCTTCAAGTCACCCCAGCTGATGGCAAGTGGAAAAGAATTGAGCTGGCCTCACTGCAGATTTGCGAGCAAAGTAAATGCTGTTTTAAGACACAGGCTTTAGGGGTGGCTTATTAAACACCAATAAATAACTGGCACAGATACTGATATTAAAAATGGAGTGCTCACACACACATGTGGGAGAGTGACTTTGAACAGGAGGTAGGTGGATCCAGAGATAATGCATAGAGGTGTGACAATGAAAACCAAAAGGGCCTCCAAGAAACAGTGAGTGGAGGCCTCATAACCCTGAGGCGGCTGACAGCAAGTGCTTCTGGACAAGTGAGCAAAATGACACTGAAACAAGGATGACGGGGTTCTCCCTAGGAAGCCCTGAAAGTGAAATGCACTAGAAAGATGAGCTAAAGGAAGACTATTAAATGGCAGAGAACCAGAACTTACCAGGTTCCAATATCCATTTCCCATTCAGAGCTTCTCCCACATGTCCAATGGTCAAATAATGCTAAAATACACACATGGCTTCTGGGTAACATCAAATCCAGGGTGTTCCAGGAAAGCATGGTCTAAGGATGAAGCCAAGACTTATAAAACCCATAAGACCTCAGAAAGACTTATGTGGTGCCTCAGATGCCTTTAAGGATTTCCAGAATGTGAGCGTTTTCAAGGCACTGTCCTACAACACCTCCAGGAAGCCCAAGGTGAAGAGCTTACCTTAAAACAATGTGTGAGGGCGGCTTTTCTAATGGTATGAACACCAATAAAATTCACAGGAAACTCAAAGCTTCTAAGAGAACTGTAGTAGCAAAACCCCTGCTTGCTCACTTGGACTAAAGGAGAACAAGACAGTGCACAATAAAAAGAGGCCTGTGGGCCTTAGACCTTCTACAGGGAGGAGGCGGGCTGAGAAAAGAGCTGTAAGCACAGGTCAGCTCTTGTGAAAAGGGCTCAGGGAGAAGAGCCAAGGGCCCTGGAGAAGCAGTCCATGGTTAGGACAAGTCTTCCTCTCCTCAGTGAGGAAATAGAGAACATTATGAAATCGCTTTAAATCTCAGTAGTAAAACCAATGCAGTGTCCTTCAGCACCATTTACATACAATGTCCTTCTACCTTCCCTCAAGCTTGTTCGTAAGGGAAGGTAAGACCGACTCATCTTCATGTCACACCACAATGTTTCTCCATGAAAACAAATAGGCTTTACATTTTTGAGATTTCAAATTGAGACATTTCCAAAGAGGAGAGGGGACAAGCCAGCTGTGACCCTTCTCCTCCCTGGGCAGTGAAACCTGCCGGTGAGTCTCTGAATTATGAGTTAACCACATGAAGTAGATGCCAAGGCAGCAGGTCTGTTACAGGGTTTAATGGAAATGAAGAGAAGCGGGAGGCGCTGGGTTAGAAACTAAAGGTTGGAGTGGAGAGTAAAAGGAATGGGCGTTACCTTTGTGGGCCTACTTTCCCCTCCTGTCAGAGTCAGCAAACACAAGCTGGCCACGGGCTTTATCAGGAAGCAAAATATCTCCACAAAAGGAGCATTAAAAACATTCCACTACACTGACTTTTTATTATTACATAAAACAACTGGTAATATGCAAGATGACTGGGAAAGAGCACTCATAAAATTTGATTTGGGCCTAGCAGAAGGACAGACTTATCAATCAATGAATTAGAAGGGAGGATCCAAAAATTAACCCTCACATTATGGCCAAGTGCTTTTTGACGAGGGAGCCAAACAGTTAAACCAGACATGAATAGTCTTTTTTAACAAATTGTCTTGGGACAACTGGATATCCACATGCAAAAGAGTAAAATTAGATCTGTACCTCCTACCATACATAAAAATTAACTCAAAATGTAAAAGCTAAAACTATAAAACTCTTAGAAGAAAACATAGGTGTATGTCTTCGTGACAGGATTTGGGTATTTTTTTTAGATGTGAAACCAAAAGACAAAATTAGACTAACTGGACTTGGTCAAAATCAAAAACTTCTGTGCTTTAAAAGGCACCATCAAGAAAGTGAAAAGGGGAGCTACTGAATGGAAGAAATATTTGAAAATCCTTTATCTAATAAGGGATTTGTATCTAGGATATATACAGAACTCTTACAATTCAATAATAAAAACACAATCCAATTAAAAATGGGTGAAGGGATTGAAGAGACAGGTTTTCCAAAAGATACACAGATGGATACTCAGCATGTGAAAAGATGGTGGACATCACTAGTCACTAGAAAATCACAAATCAAAACCACAATAAGATGCCACTTCACACCGACCAGGATGGCTACAGTCAAAAGACAGGCAATGGCAAATGTTGGCAAGAATGCAGAGAAACAGGAACCCTCATACATTGTGAATGAAAATGCAAAATGGTGTAAGCACTTTGGAAAAAAGTCTGGCAGTTTCTCAAAAGTTAAATATATGATCCAGCAGTCCCATTTATAAATATATTCCCAAAAGAATAAAAACTTGGATATGAATGCTCATAGCAGCATTATTAACAAAACCAAAAAGTGGAAACAACCCTAAAGGTCCATCAAATGATGAACAGATAAAAAAATGTAGTTGCTCCATGCACTGAAATGTTATTCAGCAATAAACAGAAACGCAGTACTAGTGATACATGTCACAAAATAGATGTTCCTTGAAAACATCATGCTAAATATAAAGGGCAGTCACAAAAGACCACATATTGTGTGATTCCACTGATATGAAATGTGCAGAATAGACAAAACTGGAGAGACGGAGCGGACAGTAGTGGTTCCTAGGGCTAGGAAGGGTGGGGAAGTGGAAACGGGCACAGGGTGGTTGCTAAAGGGCACAGGGTTACTTTTTAGGGTGATGCAAATGTTCTAAAATGGATTGTGATGATGACTGTAACTCTTGGAATATAGGAAAAACCACTGAATTGTACACTTTAAATGAGTGAACTGCATGGTATGTTCATTATATCTCAATAAAGTTGTTGCCAAAAAAGATTTTAATTTGGTGCCTGAGGTCCAGTAATGGTATGCTTCTTGCCAGGGTTCAAGGCACAGAAGAATTAACAGTATGCCCTTTTTATAGAACAGTGATAAAGAAAAAAGGCTGTCTTGTTCACTGATACCAAGTCTATACAATTAATAGAAAAATCTGTATTTCACTGCTCAAAGAGTTGAATGATATGTATTTCCCCAAAGTGGATGATTTTGGGGTCCCAAAACTAATTTACAATTACCTTCTGTTTTAACATATTAGTCTGAATTTCCATTTCAATTAGACTTGACTTTAAATCTTCAGGAAAATTAAGCTCTTCATTTTCATGCTCTCGTTCTCTTTAGGCTTCTGCTTTAAGTTTCAATCTCTCCTTCTCTGTTAAACACTTTTCTCTTTAAACAAAGTTTGTCTTGTCTATATTGAATAAAAACATAACTTTTACTTGATCCTTGTAGCTTTTCCCATCATCCTGCTCCCCACTTCCACTCAACGCTAGCATCTTTAACGCGAGCTCACCCCCAGGCTCCTGCTCTCCCCACTCCTCTCCTTTTACAGGAGAATCCACTCCAGCCCTGTAACTGCCCCAAGCACTTCCTGAGGCTCCTTTAGGCCCTGTGCTGCTTTACTTCCCACAGCTACTGGGAACAAGGACCACACCCCACCCTCTGGGCCTCCAACCCCAATTCATTCCTACGTGATGGACAGTCCTCGACTCTTTCTATTCCTTTTGAATTTATTTTTACTCTTTATTTATTTTTTGTTTGTTTGGAACAAAGTGGTAGCACGTTTATTTGTCTTCACCCTGTTGAATGCCATGAGCTAGAGCTACACTGAAGTTGAGGGGAGATGTAACAAGTTTAAGAAACTCAATACCTGGTTTTATAATTCAATGGTCTTTGTTTATAGCAACACATTAAACTAAAGATATGGGCTAGAGACTGTATACTTAGCACATGAAAATAAGTATATAATCAATAGAACAGAAATTATGAGGAATTCCTAAGAGACAGAAAGCTGACAGGCTCAAAGCTGATAGGCTCGAATCGCAGACACATGCCCAAGAGGAGGGCTCTGAAGGAGGAACTGGGGGAGCTCAGTCAAGCAGCGGATAGACAGTGCTCACCTAAGACAATCTGTTTTTATTTAACCTTTTTTTATAGAAAATTTCTAACACAAACAAAAGAAGATAGAATATTATATTTACCCTCCAGAAGTTCATCACCCAGCTTCACACTTTTCTTTTTTATTACTTTTTATTCTTTTTCTACCTCACTTTTTTTCCTTTCCATCACCATGTATCCCCTCTATGCCCCCTTCCACCTCCCCCAATCCCCTCACAGCCCTGCAATCACCACCCTGTTGTCCGTGTCCATGAGTTTTCTCTACCTTCTTTCTTTTTCGCTCCATCCCTACACCCCCTTCCGACACCACCAGCACCATCAGCAGACAAGTACCATATGATTTCACTCATAGCTGGAATTTAATGAACTGAACTACTAAGCAAAACAGAGACAGACTTATAGATAGAGAGCAGTCTATTCCTTTCCTAAAATTCAGAGTTCCTTAAATCTCAACACTTCAGACCAGATTCCCTCAACATTTCCAGCCCTGACCCCTTTGCTGAGCTCATCTGTACTTCTCTTCCTCCCTTCTAGCTCCTCATAGACAATACCCTCAACCACACACTCATAAACTATGATGTGACAGGTCACCTATGTAGATAGCTAATCTTGTACGTTTTATGTTGATTCTTATTGGTGTTACTTTGAGTGTGCTAGTGTTCTGTTCTGATCTTGGAGACACCTTCGTTAACCAGCATTCTCTGTCTTGTTTTTTCTCTTATAATGCAAATGTTTTCATGAGCATCAGATTATCAATTATTTGCCTTTAAAAAATAATAATAATTTCCTATTCCACAGAGACCTGGCCTAGGGAAGTCTTCTAATGTTCCTTTCACATACATACTCAACTATATGGTTTGAAGGCTTGAGAAAGCTAGAGCTATCTTCTTGCCAATTCAGACTCTTCACCTCAACACTGTGTTGATCAAATATCTGGGTTTGAATCCCAAGTCTATCAGTGATATAAAGTATTTAATTTCATTCTAACAATATTAGAGTGAAAAAGCTCAAATATTTCCAACTTATATGATTATATCATATAATATATATTTATATCATATAATATATGTCACGGACAAATTTATACTTAGAAAGACAAGATTATCTCTCATGAGAAAAATTAAAACAATGTAAAATTAAGGGATAAATTCTCTTGTACAGAAGAGATGACAAGTGCTTAAAAGAATGAGGTCAGTGAGAGTTCGAACAGTCAGAGATCACTTCATGGACAAGGAGAGATTGGGAGCCAGGTCCAGACAGATGTAGGAATAGGCAAGAGGAACAGAAACTGAAAAGTCAGAATGGACAGCATGAGTAACAGCAGAAAGATGCTGACATCAGCCCAGTTATCTCAGAGGATAAAGTCCAATGGCAAGGAAATAAAAACATATGTTCACACAATGACTTGTACACTAATCTTCACAGTAGAATTATTAACAGCCAAAAAGTGAAAACAACACAAAGTGCCTTCAACTGATGAATGGATAAATGGTTGAGCCACACAAGGAAGTATTGTTCAGCAATAAAAAGAAATAAAATATTGATATGTGCTATAATGTGGGTGAACCTTTAAATCATTACATTAAGTGAAAGAAGCCCATCACAAAGGACTGCAACTTGTGTGCTTGCATATATATGAAATATCCAGAATAGACAAATCAACAGAGAAAAAGTAGCCTGGTGGTAGCCTGGTGCAGGGCGAGATGGGAAGCTGGTAGTGACAGCTAAGAGATGTGGAGTTTGGTTTTGGAGTGATAAAAATATTCTATAATTGATTGAGATGACAGATGCACAACTCTCTGAATATGTTTAAAAGTATTGATTTGTACCATTTAAATGGGCAAATTATATGATATGTAAATTATATCAATACAGATTTTGTCAAAAAAAATCCAATGGTTGATCTAGATTTAATTTTCTTAATTGTCTGATGATTTCCATGCTTTCATAATATTCTGAGAGGAAATGAAGGATATGCCTACTTCAACCAGTTTATATAATGACCTTCCCGTACAAGTTATTTCAAAATCTGTAAAATAAATACAGATTCTATATCTATTCACCAAAATGAAGGTAAGAACTAAAACAATTTTCTGGAACATTCCATTAAGCATTATCCTTTGATTTTATCTCGCTGCCTCATCATGATAATGGAGATATCACTAAAAATATTGTTTAGTAGAAAGAAAAAAAAAAAAAAAAGCCTCTTGACTTCTATGAAGAACACTGCATAATTCTCAACTTTCCTAAGGGTAAATGTTATAAGAAAAACCATAAAATACAAATGGCAGGATAAAAGCCAGGGTTTAAGAAATAAGTGCACTATAAAGATAATAAAATTATAATAAATTAATTACAATAAAAATAGAAAAGAAAGCTGACCATGAAAAGTAGTACCCTAAAACACTTTATATTGTTTAACCAGCTGTAGATGAACTGATGACATGTTAAATTTCATACATACTTGACTTCTGCTTTCATCTAATTCTTGCTTTAACTTCTTTTTCTCGTCTTCTAAATTCATACGAGAGGGTGATTCAACCTTCTGCAAAGCCTCTAACGTAGATAGTTTATTTTTGGTATCAGCCAGGTCTTGTTGAAGTTGTCTCAGAATTGCCTAGTAAGATATTTCCGTTACTGGTTTTAGAAATCACATTTTAATTAAATTATGTTAATAATTATAACTTCACATACAGGATAGGGCTAAAGGTTACAGCTGTGAGTACATGAAACACAGTTTACTTTTGTATTGTTATTTACTAATTACTGCATTACTCTCCATACGAACAACTGTAAACCTACTTTTGCCCACCCTGGATGTACTTAGAGTCACATATTATTAACATAATATGTAACTGGGAAATATCACCACATACATCAATTCGCCTTCTTTTCCTCATAATGGACAGATTCCTGTTTGCTTAATCAGGTTACAGACACAGAAATGTAATCCTCCTGCCTAATCAGTGTTAGGTTACTTAGACAGCTGATTCAGCCCCTCTCTCAAGCCCCGACCCTCTTCATGAATCTCAAAGCTTTACAATCTACTGACGTCCCAAAGAGAAATGGGTATGTAGGCGGATCAAGTGGTAGTAAGTTCAACATTGTGGAACATTTTTCTCTTTTTATTTTATTTTTTTAACCAGAGGCTTCAATGAACTTCAGAGCTCCTCACACATTCAATCCCTTGCTCAAATTCTTCCAATAGATTCCCATCATAATAGAAAGTGAAGTCATTCCAATGGCCTTCGAGGCCCTAGGTAACCTGGCCTTGCCCTCTCTCCCTGCTACACATAAATCCTGCCACCCATCACTAGTCTGAAACGGAGATCCAATGCCAAATTAAGAAATCACAGAGGGTTACAATTCTCTCTGTATTGGACAAACTTATCTCCAAATGATAGTAATTAGGCCTTGCCATGAGAAACACGATCCAATCACTTGTAAAAATATTCAAAGAAAATTATAAATAGTAGTGGAAAGTATAAATTTGCTAAAACTCATCACATTTGTCCCAAATTACGATTTAATGAAAAGTAGATGCCTTTAAAAGAGCTGAGGGGTCTCATGAATATATTACTTGAGACTGAAATATTTCCAAATTTAATTCAAATTCAAAATAACATTATACCAACTAAAATGCACAAGAAGCCACTGAAGGAAAGGTACTATGAGATACAGCATCTGCACTTCAGTTCATCTGGAAAATCTGAAATAGTGTCAAGATAATCCACTTAATTGAATCTTAATTTCAAAATACTCATTTTAGGTATGAACATTTCCATTTATCTGCTTCCTAAAGGTATTAAGATGTGGTGACAGAAAGATTAAAATTATTATTATATCAGTATAAGACTAAACTTTAATATCAATCTATATCTATTAACAATCTATGGCTTAACCTCTTAAAATTTCATAGGCAACACAAAGTCTTTACTCAAAACAAAGCACCTCTCAGACCCAATGTTCAGTTGCTGGATACAATGTCTTTTAAGCTGATGGGGCAAACACATTTATAATCTATATATTTTTAATATTCAACTAGATTCACATTTAACCATCATCAAATATTACTCTCAATTTTCTTTTAGGAAATTGGAAAACTATTTATCTGTCTGGATACTTACATGTCTTTCTGCTTTATCATTTTCAAACTTATATATTCTTTCTTTTAAATGATGCCATTCATTGGTTAACTCCTTCCTTCGGTCCTGTTTAGCATGAAATGTTTTTCTCATCTCCTGAAGCTGATCTAGGATATTAACAACTGTCTTTTCTTCACTGTCAGCTTTGCTGTGAGCATCACCCAGCTGCTGTCGAAGCAACATATTTTCACTTTGTAGTTGACATAACTTCTCCCTTAAGGATTCCTGCTCTGCAATGTATTTATTCACTTTACATTGTTCACTTTGATACACGTGTTCAGTTTCTGTCTTTTGGTCCTTTGTTTTGCTTAGGTCTCCTTCTGCGCCTTCTAAAATCAAGGTCCTTTCTCTGGGAGCATCTCTTGTGTGATGAAGCTCAATTTCTAGGCTACTGAACTTACTTTCAGCTTTAGAAAGTTGTTGAGAAAGAATCTCATTGCTTTTCTTAAGGTCAGACATGTCAAAATTCATTTTGTCCTGGAAACAAAACCATTCATCTCTTATTCTCTGGAAAGCAAGTTGTAGGTCTTTCTTTGATGTCTGCCATTGTTCACGATCCTGTAGAGCAGTAGCCAGTCTAGGTCGGTATGATTCAACTTGTGCTTCCAGTCTTTCTCTGTTTTGTTTTTCATTCTCCAGTTCAGAGTTGAGCATTGCATTCTGAGCTGTCAGAGCCTCAAGCTGTCCATTATATTGAAATATTGTTTTTGTTAATGTTTCCTCATTCAGTTTTATTGTCTTCTGAAGATGGTCATTCTTTTTTTTGGCAATTGCAATGTTCTTCAAACATTTCTTTTCCATTTCCCGGTTCTGATTTTTTACTGCACATGTTTCCATTCTTAGAGCAGCAATTTCATCCTGCAACTTGTGACTTTCAGGCAACAGGCTTTCTTCTTTTTCATACCTATCAGAAACCTAAGTAAAACAAAGGAGACTTGTAGCTAACACTCATTGAGATGACACATCATGATAGCCTCTGAAATTAAAGAATAACCTATATATTTATATAAAATATGCCTGCAATAAGTGAATATCCCTCTGGGAAAAAAATAGAGTTGGATCCAACCTCTAACTTTATTTTTTATTTTTTTTTAAATATATCTTTATTGATTTCAGAGAGAGGAAAGGAAAAGAAGAGAGAGAGACAGAAACATCAATGATGACAGAGTCATTGATCAAGCCTACAACCAGGCATGTGCCCTGACAGGGAATTGAACCATGATCTCCTGGATCCCAGGTCCACGCTCAACGTCTGAGCCATGCCCGGCCAGGCCCAACCTCTAACTTTAGACAAGCATAAATACTCCAAAGTTCAAAAATTTAATAAGATGATGAATTTTTTAAAGTGAAAAAGAAATCACAAGAGAATTTTTAAGACTCTCAGAATTGGAAAGGGCTTTGTCTGAGCCACCACAGAATGAGAATGTATTATATAAAAGATTAATAACTCTACACTTAAAATTTGAGTTTACAGTCTGAACATATGGCTACCCCACAGTAAGAGTGTTCATCCTGCATATATTAAGATAAACTAAATTTCCTAAAATTCCCCCCCCCCCCAAGAATATCCCATAGATATTCTACTTTTCTAGTACTTTCAAAGTCAACTATAAAAACTCCCTCTACTAATAACTGATAACCTAGGCTTTGTCCTAAGCACTTCGGCATCCATCAGTGAACTCATTCAGTTATCACAATCTAGAATGGAGAGGTGAAAAAGATAAGCAAGTTCAGGTTCTTCCCCAGGTGTGCAGGCTCCACAGTTTGTGCTCTGGCACTGCCCACAGTTCTTCTGTAGTGTGAATACAGAAACACTAAAGAAGCCTCATCTATCAAAGTACAAATGGTGAATAGGATAAAATTTATAGAGCTCTTCTTAGAAAAGTATGAAATATTTTGTTGTTACAATAACTTTTATTTCTTGTTCATGATGTTTAAAGTAGTAATAAATGTAAAATGGGGGGAAGTACACTGAACTACTTTACTAGGAATAAAATACTTACTAATAAATTATCAGGTGAACTTCTACCTCTGTTTCTCAAAGCCAGGAGCTTTGCTTTCGACGTGTCCATGTTAAGCCTTTGTACATCTTGCTGTAATGCTTCATTTACACATCCTGTAGATGTTCCAACACTATAGGGGTCAGAGGAACTCCATTCTTTGATTTCAGATTCCATGCTTTTATAGTTACTAGCACTGCAATGATCTGCATATAATGGCTTCTGCAAGAAGTCTTGATTTGGCTTTGTTTCCTTATAAGTATTTGTAGCAGCGTAAGTATTGTGCTTTTTTATTTGAATCATGTGTGTTTTTTCACTGTGGCTGGTATTCCGCAAATCAAGATGACTTTTTAGACCACTAGACTGAGGAGTATGACTGACTCCTAATTTCCTATTAGTGGTATTTGGGTTCATATTTTTTGTCATCTGCATATCAAACTCTTGGTCTTCTTTCACTTTGGATGTAACTACTAGGTTCCTTACTTTGATATTTTCTGTATCACTACAAAAACGCTCTTCATTTTTGTTTAAAACATGTTCAGTGTCAGGTTTGTGATCATTTTCAGAGTGTAATTCCTTTTTGCTTAAACAAAGCTCAGAAGATGATGACCAGGGAGAGTCCTCCGGGGGCCCAAGGCGTGAATGAGATGGAAACACATTTTTGAGGGTGGGTTCTCCCCCAGGAAATGTCTGGAATACTTCAGAGAGAGGCATTCCAACTGCATCTTTTCCCCCACAATCAAGTACTTTATTTGTCAGATTAGAAGGCATTTGCCTTATACTTGCTCCTTTTCTAGAGTTATGGAGGGGCCCTTCCTCAGGACACTCACTAGTGTCTTTTTCACAAAATTCATGACGCTTCTGCTTTAACTCATCACTGGTAAGTTGTAAATTCTTCCTCTGTTTGAATTTTCCATGTTTAACCCACATTTCCTCATCCTTTTGCACAGAAGGATGTCCTGAATATGCAAATGTATACTCTCTGTCACATGCCCTATTTATTTCTGAGTCTTGAGACATTTTTTCCAGATGCAAAGTTGGAAGGTGAATTTGCTTGCTTTGGTTTTCTGCTGTCTTTGCTGCAGGAGCACACACTTTTGAAATAACTTCACCCTTAAGTAATCAAGTATGGACAAAGGAAAATTAGAATATAATTAAAATTTAACTTTTAGAATTCTTAATCTATAGTTAGCTACTCCCAAATCACTGGATTTTAACTGAGAAGTAAAACATTTACTGGCCTTGGTCTAAATTAAAAGAAAAACATGAACCCTCAAAGTTAATTTTGTCACAATTCATTAGATGTTAAATCTATCAAAAATAAATTAGTAGCTGAATTTTAATGTTAAAAGGCTTCCTCACTTAAAATATTTCACCTCCCCATAGCCTCAACAGTGAGCCCCTGCACCACATTTCACCTAATCATATCCTCAATAGTGAGCCCCTGCACCGCATTTCAGAATTTTATTAGAGCTGATCTAAGATGGAGCCAAAGAAGCTGAGAGTTACACTCACCTCCTCCCTGGACTGAACTGGAATTACTACTAAGGTACATAACTACCAACCTGAATAAGCAACTGAAGACTAGCTGAACATTACTCTTGTAACCAAGAACTACAGAAGAACCCTCAGCTAGACTGGTAGGAAGGGCAGAGATTCAAAAAGTGCTGGCCCCGCACCCACTTGTGGTGGTTGAGAATGCTGAGGGGTATCTCAGCTGCAAAGTTCCCCCCTGAGGAGCATGGGGTCTCAACCCACACTGGGGTCCCCAGCCTTGGGCACCAGAGGTGGGAAGAGGAGCCCACATAATATCTGGCTCTGAAAATCAGCAAGGATTCTGTCCTCCAGGAAAAAATGGGAGTCTGCTGGAAGGACAGGAGCCCTCTTAAAGGGCCAGCATACAAGTCTTATTCCAAACACTCACTCTGGGACTATGAAGAAAGGGTGTCTCAGAGTGGAATGGAATCATGCAAGGAGAAACTATTTTGAATGTCACTGGGAAGAGAGCTGAAGGTATGACCTCTGGGTCCCTTCCCTGTGCTGAGCCTCTCTCCCACAGTGCTCACAGATGCCATCATTCCTGGGTCAAGCACTCCCTTCATTGCAGCATGAACCTGGGGAATCTACTAGCCCCACTATCCTGACTCCTTGTTCTCTCCCCTATGGAGCAACACACTACAAAGGAGTCAGCTGCCTGGGCCTATTGTGTAAACTTCATGGAGGTCTCTTGAGGTGGTCTGGTGGACTGAAGGGGTGTCAGAGACTAAGTTGTGTGACTTTGGGGTGGGGGCCATTTTTTAAAATCCCTTGCAGGTCTAACTAAGGCCACCATTCCAATGAAGAGCCCTCCATTCACACAGCCAAATCTTGGCCTTCTGGGGCCTGATGAATTCTCCTGGCTTTTACTCTAATGATTCCCTGAGGCCCCACCCAACCCAATCACAAAGGTCCACGGATACCCCGTGGGTGGTAGCTGGCATTGGTGTATCCTGGAACTTTTGCTAAGTAGCCTAACACCCAGTAATGAAGCTGACTTTGAATCTGTATCAATCTGGTGAACACCACTCTCACCTACCTGATGACTCACTTACCTCATGCAACTCACATACCAACAGGAGCTCTTTCAGTGACTGACCCCAACAGAAAGCTGGTAGGCAGAGGTGGATCTCAGGGTGACGGGCTTTTTTGCTCACCTGCCCCATGGGCTTGGTGCTGGTGGAAGGAGGCATTGGTGTGCAGCTTAGCCCCTCCTAGGCACACCCAGGCACAGCAGAGGCAGTCACAAATGCTGATTGCTTTGTAACGCAACACACGTAGCCCAAGGGAAATCATGGGCAGAACCTGACTTGCACCAGAGTCCCTCCCAAGAGGGCCAAGTACCAATACATGAGGTGGGGAGCTTCAGAGCATGATCCAATTAGCTCCATGAGAGTGACGCCCAAAGATTTCTGCAAGCACCAGACCATGCTGGCGTGAATTACTCAACATGGCATCAGCTTTTACACGGCAACACAGTACATACTGTGGTCAGCCAGCCTGAGAATCAACCCCATCCATGAACAGGCCATTAACAATCAAGACTCTACAAAAGGAGGGCTCACATAACACACACAAGTGACTTTCCTGGAGCACCTAGCTCAGGTGATCAGGAAGATTGTGCTACTGAGCCTCACAAGACACCTAATACATAAGGGTATTATACCAAGACTGGGGGACATAGCAGATTTACCCAATACACAGAAACAAATATGGAGAGGCAGCCAAAATGGGGAAACAAAGAAACATGCCCTAAATGAAAGAAAAATCCACCAAAAAAGAACTAAATGAAATGGAAGCAAGATATGCACCAGATACAGGGTTCAAGAACATAGTTACAAAGATACTCAAGGAACGCAGTGAGAACTTCAATAAAGAAATAGCAAGTATAGCCTGGCCAGTGTGGTTCAGAGGTTGAGCATCGACCTATGGTCCAGGAGATTGTGGTTCAATTCCCAGTCAGGGCACATGCCCAGCTTTTGAGTTTGATCCTCAGTGGGGGTCATGCAGGAGGCAGCAGATCAATGATTCTCTCATCATTGATTTTTCTCTCTCTCTTCCTCTTTCTGAAATAGAGACATGTTTAAAAAAGAGAGATAGCAAGTATAAAAAAGGACAAAGACATCATGTAAAAGAAGCAGTCAGAAATGAAGAATACACTAGAAGGAATTAACAGCAGATTAGATGAAAAATGAAACAGAATCATTAATTTAGAAGACAAGGTAGCAGGAAACACCCAATTAGAGCAGCAAAATAAATAAATAAATAAATAAATAAATAAATAAATAAATAAATAAATAAATTTTTAATGAGGCTAGTTTAACAGACTTCTGGGACAACACAAACATAGCAATATCCACATTATGGGGGTGACAGAAGGACAAGAGAGAGAGCAAACAATTGAGACCCTATATGAATAAATAATGACTGAAAATTTTCCTGACCTGGTGAGGAAGAAAGACACACAAGTGCAAGATTCAAAGAGAGTCCCAAGCAAGATGGACACAAAAAGGCTCACACTAAGACACTTCAAAATTAAAATGGCTAAGTTTAAAGACAAAGAGACAATCTTCAAAGCAGCAAGAGGAAAACAGATAGCTACCTACAAGGGAGCCCACATAGGACTGTCTGATGCTTTCTCCACAGAAACATTTCAGGTTGGTAGGTATTGGCACAAAATATTCAAAGTAATGAAAAACAAGAACCTACAACTAAGACTACTCTACCCAGCAAGGCTATCATTTGAAATTGAAGGAGAAAAAAAAAAGCTTCCCAGGTAAGCTAAAGGAGTTCATCACCAACAAACCAGTATTAGAGGAAATATTAAAGGGACTTTTATACAAAGAATATGAAAAACAGAGGGGACATAATTATACAGAATAAAATAGGAATAAGGGTGTACCTATCCATAATCACTTTACATGTAAATGGCTTCAATGCTCCAATCAAAAGACATGGAGTAGATGAATGCATAAGAAAAGATCCTTCCCGGCTGGGCTTGGCTCAGCGGCTGAGCATCAACCTAGGATCCAGGAGATCACTGTTCAATTCCTGGTCAGGGCACATGCCCAGGTTGTGGGCTCAATCTCCAGTCAGGGCTGTACAGGAGGCAGCCATTCAATGACTCTCTAATCATTGATGTTTCTATCTTTCTGTCTCCCTCTCCCTTCCTCTCTGAAATCAATAAAGATATCTTATAAAAATAGAAAAATGATCCCTACCTTTGCTGTCTACAATACACCCACCTCAGGGAAAGATACACACACACTGAAAATAAAGGGATGGAAACAGATATTTCCTGAAAATGCAAACAAAAAGGGCCCTGGCCAAGTAGCTCAGTTGGCCGTCCTGATACGCCAAGTGTGTGGGTTCAATCTCTCATCAGGGCCCATACAAGAAGCAACCAATGAATGCATAAATGAGTGGAACAACAAATCAATGTTTCTCTTTCTCCCTCTCTCTCTCTCTCAAGTCAATAAATTAAAACATTAATTTAAAAAAATTTCAAATGCAAACAAAAAAAGCTAGGATAGCAATACTTATATTAGACAAAATAGAATTTAAAACTAAGGCTACAAGAGACAAAGAAGTTCATGACATAATGATAATGGGATCAATCCAATAAGAAGAAATAACCCTTATAAACATATATGCACCCACCATAGGAGCACCTAAATATATAAAGCAAATATTGATAGAATCATAGTTGGGGAGTTTAATACCCCATTGACATCAACAGTGAGATCTTCCAAAAAAAAAAAAAAAAAAAAAAAAAAATATATATATATATATATATATATATATATATATATATATATATATATATAACAATAAAAACCACAGGGTATACATTTTATTCAAGTGCACATAAAACATTTTCCAGGATAGATCACATGTTAGACCATAAAACAAGCCTTAATAAATTTGAAAAGATTGAAATCATTTTACACATCTTCTCCAACCACAATGGTATGAAACTAGAAATCAATGGCAAACAAAACAAAAACAAAACACCACACAAACACAAAAAGGCTAAATAACATGTTACTAAACAGTGACTGGGTTAACAATGAGATCAAGGACGAAATCAAAAGATACCTTGAGACAAATTAAATGGTAACAGACCACCCAAAATCTATGGGACACAGTGAAAGCAGTCCTAAGAGGGAAGTTCATAGCAATACAGGTTTACCTCAAGAAACAAGAAACCTCAAATTAATGTAAACTTTCACTGGAAGACATGTTTTAAATGAGCCCATCAGATTGTTTTAAAATGTGTGACGAGGCCTTAATTTGTTCGACTGATTGATTGTTGTTATGACAGTATTCTATCTTTAGTGAGTCAAGTTCACCAAACATAAAATTAACAATTTTAAAGTGAAAAATGTAGTAGCATTGGGTACATTTACGATGTTGTAAAATGATCACCTCTATCTAGTTTCCAAACTTTTCATCAGTCCAGAAGGAAACCCCATTCCCATGAAACAATAGCTCCCCATTCCCCCTATTGCAGTCTCTGGCAACCACTTGTCTGATTTCTGTCTCCACAGATTCACTTATTGTAGAAATTGCATGTAAAAGGAATCACGCAATAAAACAAATTTTCTGCTTTGGCTGGTGTGGCTCGGTTAGTTGGACCATCATCCCAAGCACCAAAGGTCATGGGTTCCATTTGCAGTCAGGGCACATACCCAGGTTGCCAGTTCAATCCCAGTTGAGGCACACTTGGGTGAGAGCCTCTTGATTTTTCTTTCTAACCCTTCCTCTTGCTCTAAAATCAATTAAATATATATATATATCCTTGGTTGAGGATTTAAAAATAAAAAGCCTAATTTTCTGTTTCAAACCTAAAGGTAGTCCACTATAAAATTTTAAGAGTAAGTGCCACGCAAAATTAAATTGGGGGCAGGAAAATTCATTTCACAAGAGAGCACATTACCTTGAAATCTTCATGGTGGGATATAGGCCATGAATTATTAATACCAGGTTTGCTGGAAAGTCTTTACAGTAAAATATACAAACAAACAAAAAGAGTGAGTTCATTTCTTTAAAAAAAAGCAACAAAAATTTTAAGCGAAAAAGCAGCTATCTATGTATAAAATGAAGATTCTTGATATAATTAACATGGGGCCCTGGTTTTAAAAAAGCTTTTAGTTATCTATTTCTGCTGCCACCTCTCCCAACCTATGAACTATTTAATGAAGACACACTCTGCTTGAGATGAATTTGTTTTTACCACTTAATGGCTAACACAAATTTGTTACCTGAACTGGAACAAATCTGATGACTTAAACCAAGGTAGAAAGATACACTGTCCCTTCCCCATCATCTGTCCCTGCTTCAAAGACTAATCTACATCAGTAAAAAATGGCACTCTTGATTCTTGAGCATGGAAACCATTTATTGAGGAGAACCCATTCCTTCCTTTTACCCTAAAACTGTACAGGAAGTTCCCTGAAATGGTTAAAAGTTAAATGTCCAAATGTCAATGAACAAATTTATGTGTTCTCAGCCTTCCCACTCCCAGATCACCCTTCTGCAGGATCAATGACAGTCTTCAACCTTTAAATCTTCAACCTATGAAGGCACAGACTCCTGATACAAGGCTGGGCTCCAATTACCAAGAATAGGAGCTCTCTATTTCCCTGCTCCTGGAAAACAAACTAAATGGAGTCTCAGTGATTCACTCATAACATAGGCATGTTATCAACTATCCAACCCCATTACTGATTTGACAGCTAGTCCTGCCCCTGCCCAACCCTCCATGTACATGGGAAGCACATCAGCTCATTGGGAAAGAGGTAGAGGTGAGGAGACACCTGCCTTGGGCCATAGATCTATGTTGTTCAGCAATCTCCAGTTCCCTAAGACTCAATGGGACCTAAGCCCCACTCTGTAAGTCAGAGTTCAGGTAGATAATACCACAGTCCTGTTTGTGATCAAAAGAATCTTTCCAGTGGCTCAAAGTATTTTAATATCTTTCTGTAATTGTCCTAGTTCCTCCAATTAAACAAACAAAAGAGCAGCAACCTCATCAGGATTCTCCTCAGCCCCTTCCTTTAATGTGCCTTTCTAGACAACTCCCAACATCCTGGGGCTTCCTTCTTATAATTTATCATTAACTTGTCATAAACCCCCATATTCTCATCTCTTTTCTAAAACTCTAATTCCTATCCCAACCCAGTGTTGTTCATCTTGAAACTTGGGATTCCTCTGCTAATTCCACTCTTAACCTCTATCCAGTGAGTTCACTAGACACATTCCCCATATTTCTATTATTAAAACACTCACCTACAGGATGATAAAGAAGGAAGATTATAACACTTAGAAACCTGAATTTACATTTCATTTCCACCACTTACTATGTTCCAAATAGTCACTTTAATCTCTTTGAGTTTCAAATTGTCCATGTGAACAACCACTTGACCAGGTTATGCTACACAGGTTGAAGTGCTAGAAGGTGTTCTCATTAATTAATTGCTAAAATTCCTGAAATTCTATGTGCCTTTGATTCCGTCTATAGAAAAATGGAGAACACTACCACTGGCAGAAGTGGAAAAAAATAGCATAATGAAAGAAACACCAAAAATAGAGAAGAAAGTAAAAAAAATCAAGAAAAGTCATGGAAGAGGAAAAAAGGACTCTAGGAATAAAAGAAAAAACTTAATACAACTAGGCAAAGGTGCTAGCTTGAGGGGAAAACCAGACTGGGAAGTCAGTAAATAGTCAATTAGAAATATCCTCTAAATAGATGTTGAATTTAATTAACATAACATGGTCTACACATAGATATTTGTTACTTACAGATAAGGAATTCATTTCAAGAAGAAGAGATATCATTATACCTAGAAACACTTGCCTGATTAGGCCTTGCTTGGATTAAACCTTTGGTTCTGTGGCCATAGCTAACTGTGAAGTGCCCTAAAGCCTTTAATGGGAAAACGAGGCACTAGTTACCACTGCAGCTGACAAGTGTAGTAAGACAAATGCTTGGACTAACTGGGCCTCTTAGAAAAACTCTAAATCAGAGTTAACACACAATTAGATTTGACTTTCTGAGTTGATATGATTAGCATCCCTATCTCGATGCCAGTGCTATACAGGGACTTATCAGTGTATGTTGAAGGACCACAGAGTAGATTTGGGAGCCAAGTAGGTTGACAGTCAAGTCATGGGTCAGTAGTTGGAGTCATTTGTCAATTAATCAACCTCCCTGAATCACAGTTGCCTAATTAATAAAAAGTAAGCTATAATAGCATAGCTACTTTGCAAAGCTATTGTGATGACTATGTAACACATGTTAATTACATAATATTGGGCCTACCCCACAGTAGAACACTCTAGAAATGCATTTCTTAGTTAACATAATTTTTAAAATCCTACCTCCTTAAAGAGTCTTCTTCAGAGCTCTCATCCCCTATTAAAGTAATAGTAAAATACACTTTAAAGCAACAATAGAAAAATACAGGACTTTAAAAGTACTGGACTAATGCTTTGTTAGGAAGGATTCCTTTGGGACCACACCTGAAGACTATACTAGAGTGAATATTAATGATATAATGGCTAGGCCATTAATACATTAAGAACATTTACTTTCCCTTTTTAAATATATCAAATGCAAGAGAAAAGAAAAGAGTGGGCTCCATCAAAATGGGATACCTACATATGAACTGCTATTTACAATGAACATAACCCTACCCAAACCCCATCAGGCTGACAGAAAACGGTATCGTTAGGAGAAGCAGTATCATAAACGAACAATATCAAACTTAAATAGCATGAGTTTTCTGGACTCCTGCCGAGAAGAGCAGTTAGAAGAGGGTGTACTTATTTTGCTGTAACACAATTCCCACTTCTCCAGCTCTTCAGTGAAGACGAGCTGGTTTCGGACGAAACGCTCTATCACAAGGAAATTTGGTCCCTAGGCACTGCACTTGGCAACACAGCAAAACAAAGGGAACAGACCCTTTCTCTTCCTATACCCAACTGCGAGATAAGTAAGAAAGACTTCGATTCCAGTAGTATAAAGTATAACCCTTGAGACTGTCTCCTTCCATTGCTAGAGTCTATCTGGACCCACCACACAGAGCAGCGTGGTTCAAACAGTTAGTGCCCTGCAGTAGTGCATGAGGTCATTTTTCTCAACCCTCCCCATTAGTGGCAAATGCCTACAGAAATCATGCTTTTTTGGCTTGTGTGGCATATGTCATCAGATCCTATGCTGATGAACAAGAACAAACCACAAAGGACAAAGAACATCTTGGGTAACTACATTCAAGTACCTTAGGATTTTAATTTTTTAAACATTCAAAAAGATACCCACTATATGGCTCCAACTATTCAACAGTCAGGAAAAGGCAAAACTATGGAGACAGTAAAGAGAGCAGTGGGTTCCAGAGCTTATGGAGCAGCGAGGGATGAAGAAGCAGAGCACAGAGGACTTTTAAGGCAGTGGAACGATTCTCTATGATGCCTAATGGTCCACACATATCATCATACATTTGTCAAAACCCACTGAATGTACAACACCAAGAGTGAACCTTAATGTAAACTATGGACTTTGGTTGATAATGATGAGTCAGTGCAGGTACATCCGTTGTAATAAATGCACCTCTCTGGTGCAGGGTGTCAAAACTGAGGGAAGCTGGTGTATGGGGATGTGGGGTTTATGGGAACTCTTGTACTTCCCACTCAATTTTGCTGTGAATCTAAAAATGTTTTAAAAAATAATGCTTACTAATTATTTTTTTTTAAATATCTGCTGAACCTGCTATTAACATAGAGCAACATATTAACTCCATTTTCAAGACACAGGCAGCTTCAAAATTAAGATAAAGATCCAGTGAGGAAACAAGATGGAATCATAGGTAACAGCTGTACCCGCCGCCTCCCGCAACCACATCAAAATTACAACTAAAATACAGAACCACCATCACTCAGAACCTCCTGAAATCTGGCTGAACAGGAGCCCTACAAGGAGGGAACTGAAGGAGAACCGAGACCGGCAGGAAGGGTGGAGAGGTGGGCAGATTGGGGCTGAATCACCGAGAGGTGATTACCTGGTGGGGCTCGGTAAACCTGGGAGGGACATCTTGGTGGTGGAGGTTTCCCAGAGGAGCGACGGGTCCCAGCCTCATATCAGGCCCCCAGCCCAGGGCTCCAGGAATGGGAAGAGAAGTCCCTGCAACTTTGGGCTGTGAAGCCAGCGGGGACTGTGGCCGAGGGATGCTGAGGCTGCGGGGGTCCCAAGCACCTCTTCTTAAAGGGCCTGCACATGAACTCACTCAGACGTGCTCCCTCTGAGCCCCAGCTCTGGGCAGCAACTTGAAAGGATCTGGGACATTTGGGGAGGAACTAACTTGCCTGAAATCAGGGTGAGAGGTAGAGGGGCAGGTCTCTCCCAGGCAGAAGAGCTAGCAGAGGCCATTGCTCCTTTGTCCAGCCCTCCCTCCACAGAGCCAGCAGGCAGGCGCCATATTTGAATCTCCACCAACTGACTCCGACCTTTGGCCCCACCCTGGTGATTCCGGGAGACCCGCCCCTCCCAACTTGCCAGCTCATCAGAACCGTTTCCAGTGGCTTTTCTATGCAAGTGGCCTCTTGAATCACTTGTTTAGGACTTTCCTAAAATCTCTCAAACAAGCAGCAGCGTGCCCCATATGTCTTATAAGTGGCCACAGGCCTGGCACTAGTGGCAGCCTGCATAGCTTGGCCTCTCCTGGACACCTCCAAGCCCAGCACAAGTAGCGGCCAACTACGGTTTGCTGTGTAGCTCATGCTGGGTGATCCTGGGCATGGCACTGGCAGAGGCTGACTTTGCACCTCCCAGGAGGCCCCAGAAACAGTGCACCTGTGGTCAGACTTGACCACGCTGAATTACAACCCTACTACATCCACAAGTGAAACACTCAAGGTGCACAATTGGTGCACACCAAAGCTCCACTGAAGAAAATCCTGCTCCATAGGGGTGTCTCCAGCACACTAGCTCTTTGGCTGTAGTTGCTGCTGGTCCTCATAGCCAATTGGCCTGGGGGTGAATTCCTCCCAGTGATGCCAACAGCAACCATGGCTCAACTACAACAAATCAGAGCACACAGCCCACACAGGGGAGCACCTAGAAGGCCCAGCTCAGGTGACTGGAAAGGCTGAGCCACTGGACCCTACAGGACACCTACTACACAAAGCCACTCTACAAATTCCAGGAGACACAGCAGCTCTACCTAATACATAGAAATAAACACTTGGAAACAGCCAAAATGTGGAGGCAAAGAAACATGTCACAAAGGAAAGAACAAAAGAAATCTCCAGAAAAGGAACTAAATGAAAGAGAGCCAAGCAAGTTAACAGATACAGAGTTCAAAATCTTGTTTTTAAGGATGCTCATGCATATTAGTAAGAGTATTATGAAAACAAGTGAGACCATCAATGACATAACAATTTGAAATGAAGGTTACATGAACTGAAATGAAGAATAATTTACAGGGAATCAACAGTAGAGTAGAGGACACTGAGAATCAAATCAGCAATTTAGAACATGAGGAAACAAAGAGCACCCAACCAGATGAGAAAAAAGAAAAAAGAAACCAGAAATATGAAGATAGTGTAAGGAGCCTCTGGGACAACTTCAAGAGGCCCAACATTTGTATTATTGGGGAGCCAGAAGGGGGAGAAAGAGACCCAGAAATTGAAAACCTATTTGAAAAACTAATTACAGAAAACTTCCAGTACCTGGGGAAAGAAATAGACTTACAAGTCCCGTAAGAACAGAGGATCCCAAACAAGAGGAACCCAAAGAGGCCCACAGCAAGACACATCATAATTAAACTGCCAAAGGTTAAAGACAAAGAGAGAATCTTAAAAGCAGCAAGGGAAAAGCAGTTAGTTATCTACAAAGGAGCACCCATACAACTGTCAGTTGATTTCTCAACAGAAACTTTGCAGACCAGAAGGGAGTGGCAAGAAATATTCAAAATGATGAAAAACAAGGAACTACAGCCAAGATTGCTCTCTCTAGCAAAGCTATCATTTAGAATTGAAGGTCAGGCTTCTGAATAGACACTTCTCCAAAGAGGACTTACAGATGGGCAAGAGACATATGAAAAAATGCTCAAAGTCACTAATCATCAGAGAGATGCAAATTAAAACCACAATGAGATATCACTTCACACCTGTCAGAATGGATACCATCAATAAGTCAACAAATGACAAGTGCTGGCAAGGGTGTGGAGAAAGGGAACCCAAGTGCACTGCTGGTGGGAATGCAGACTGGTGCAGCCACTTGGGAAACAGTATAGAGTTTCCTCAAAAGATTAAATACTGGATTGCCTTGTGACCCAGCAATCCTACTTCTGGGTATATATCTTAGAAATACTAATCAGGGAGAATATATGTATTTCTAAGATTTCATCTGTTACAACTCTTGAAAACCTCTCCAATCTCTTCCTTCTTCCCCATTCCTCTCTCCTACCATAGTGCTACATTTGCCTCCCCTGCCTTGGGTCTCTGCCCTTCTCAAGTTCTCCTGCCCACTAATCTCTAGAATCTCTGATTTAAGAGCTCTCGTACTTTCTCAACACAGTTAGTTGCCTTCTCAGTCTTCTCTTCAGTTCATAGAAAGCCCCTATCTTTCCTCCTATTGCAAATGGCTGACAAAAAAAAAAAAAAAAAAGAATTGAAGGTCAGATAAAGAGCTTCACAGATAAGAAAAAACTAAAGAAGTTCATCACCACCAGACCAGAACTACAGGAAATGTTGAAGGGTCTTCTTTAAGAAAAAGCTAATGGACAAAAGAATCTGACAAACTAAATAGATCCAGAGACACTGACACATGCAAAAGATGATCATATTTCAGAGGAAAGAGGGAAGGGGGATGGAGTGTGGGAAGAGATTCACCAAAGAAGTTATATGTATATATGCATAACCCATGGACACAGTCAATAACGGGGTAAAGTCCTGGGGAGGGGGTGGGAGTGAGGTGGAGGGGATCAATTCAGGGGGGAAATGGGACACCCGTAATACTTTCAACAATAAAGACAAATTAAAATAAATAAATATATAATAGAAAGATCCAAGTATCAGAATATGGATATTATCTCCTCAATTGAATGAAGCAGATGAAAAGATATGAACAAGCAAATGACTTGAATTGTATACTAGGTAAGGTGAGATAAACACTGATAAATATGATTGACTATCTTCTTTATAATTATAAACAGGGAATAAGTGCAATATAAATCAAAACTAAAACATCCTTATAATTACAAGACAATTTTTATTCTAATTTTGAATCAGAAATCATCATGCTGATTTTATCTAAAAATGATCTTGAAACATTATTTGAATAAAAAAAAAAAAAGACTATAAATGCCTAATATTGCCCAAGTCATTTATATACAAATAACTGTTAAATACTCACCAAGAGTAACAAAAGTGACTGGCATTGCTAATAATTTTGCATGATGCAACTGAAACCACTACAATGTTATATAATCATATTACATGCTTTTAAAATGAAATTTTAAGTCAATCCCAGAAATACAGTCAGGGCTACAATGGCTGTGCAGAAAAATATTACATAGCAAGCCTAAAACAGGGATCCATAGTAAGTTTTACTCAAATGGCTAACTCTGGGTTGGTGCCAAATATTTTGAATCAGGGGAGGGTTTACACAATTTCTTAACAGGTTAGGAGGGGTTCACTGTAACTCAACACTTTGTACAACCAATGGGATTCATTCTGAACACTTGCTTTCCATCTGGCCATCTAGAATTTTGGCATACATTATGGGGAAGATGCTTATGTGACTAGGGTGCCATAAAGCCCTTGGCACTGAGTCTAAAGGGGCTTTGGGACTGGTAGATGGCATTTCACATGTCTTGTCAGAATTTGACAGGGGAATACATGAGCACATCTTGGGAACTCCACAGGGAGAGAGCTCTTCCAAGGTTGTGCCTGGAGTCCTCCACACTTTGTAACACACATATTTTCTACTTCTTGATTGTCCTATGATCTTTTCACTCTAGAAAATAATAGGTTGGAGTAAAACTACATGTTGAGTCCTCTGAATTTTCCTAGTGAGTTAGCCCACCTGGTGTGTGTTCAGGAGCCCCTAACAGAATGGCATTATGTGGCATTTTTATGCTGCCGGATGGTGTGCTCCACATGATTAGAGGCAGAGGGTGATTTCGAGCATACCTCTCTTGGAGCTGGGTCTTCTTACTGCTTCTTCTGTAGATTGCAGTAGATCTATTTTAATAGAGGAAAACAAGAGAAATGAAATGATGATGTCAGAAAACAATCTGAAACAAAAAACAAGACAATTTACTCAAAATAGAAAATGCAGAATCCTAATGATAGAGAGCCTGCTCTACTGTGTGTAAGTGCCTATAAATGAAATGAACCATCACACTGGCCATTTTCTCTAAGCACACTTTAATTCCTTTTTACAATAGTTCGGAATGAAACAAGCAACTATGGTAGTGAAAGAAAAACAATAATTCTCTAAAGATAGTACAATAGTGTACTAGTGATTATAGAGTTCTATTTCTTTGTTTCTAAACTTTTTCTTAATATCTTATGACACTAAAAGCATGGATCTCCTGTGAAAGGTAGTTGTTGAAAGGACAAGGTAAAAAATCAAAGAAACTGTATCCAAAATGTAGGCTGAGTTACCCATGGATATCCCAACAAACTCAACATGTATGTGGAAAAACTGGTCTTTCCTGTTGAGCTGTTGCTCTCCCCTGTTCATCTAATAAAGTCCTATTCTCCACCTTCAGTGCACACTGGAGACCTATGAATGAACCACCTGAAATTTGTCTCCCTCTACTAACTTTTTACGCTTAATCGTCATGAAACCTGTGAACTGAACCTCTTTTTATTCTCTGCTTCATTTTGCTCCTGTCAACTGCCCAAGTTAAATAATTGGCATTCACAGGAGCAAAAATTACACCATTGTTATTCCTTCATAAATTAAAATTTTTAAGCAGAACAAACAAGAAAGACATTAGGTTAGAAAAACACAATCAACTTAAATGGAATAAATTGACCTTCCTGACTTGATTTTACCATGGATAGGTGAAAGCTTCATCATGGCCTGATGCTATTCCAAGGAGGCAAAGATTCCTTTGTCTTTGACTCCCTTTATGTGGTTTCCATCAATCTGTCCTCTACACGACTGCTCTGCAAACTAGGGCCCATGGGGTATAATACAACCTGTCATTTGGTTTTGTACATAAACTCTTGCTGGAACACAGTCCTGCCATCTCAAGGATATATTGTCTGTGACTGCTCTCACACTGCAATGGCAGACATTAGGCGATATGACAGACCACATGACCTAAAATCAGCTCCTTTAGAGAAAAAGTTTCCTGATCCCCCCTTCATATCAAAACCAGAGTGCCCTCAACAAATGTAATCTTATGACACATATGCTCAGTTCTCTCCAATGAATCCCTGCAGTAAATATTGCTGACTCCCTACCTTAGTCTTCCTTCTTGCTGGACACCCCCAGCTGTATTTGGATATTTACTGTCATGATACACAAATAAGGTGCTATCTGCCCAGCTCCAAAAAGAGAAATGATTATACTAAGCTAATCACAGTACCTAGGTTACCACTAAGTGGTTTAGGAGTGAGCATGTGATGTAGCCCAAGCCTATAAATTGTTCATGGAAGTCAAATGCAAGCTCCTCAGTTTTCCTCATATTTAAAAGAAACATATAGCTCAGCATCACCAATCAGGGAAATTCAAACGAAAGGCATAATGCAGTACCACCTCATGCCTCTCAGAATAGCTGTCCTCAGGATATAAATAAATAAATTACTAGTGTTGGTCACAATGTGGAGAAAAGGGAAAGCCTACCGCTCTGCTTTTGGGATTGTAAATTGTTACAGTCACTATGAAAAACAGCATGGAGGTGACTCAGAGAATTAGAAATAAAACTGCCATTCCACTTCTGGGCATTTCTTCAACAAAAGCAGGAACACAGATTTGAACAGATATCTCCACCCCTATGCTCACTGCAACATTATTTACAACAACTAAGATATGGAAGCAATGGGTGTCCTTCGATAGGTATACAAAGAAGATGTAGCAACTATATGCTATATAATGAAACATCACTCAAACTTGAAAAAAAGGAAATGTTGCCTTTTACAACAATATGAAAGGACCAAGAGGCTGTTATGCTAAGTGAAATAAGACAAAGACAAATATAGTATGTCTCACTTACATTTGGAATCTAAAACAACAAAACAAATCAGAAACATATCCCATAGCTACATGGAACAAACTCATGGTTGCCAGACATTAGTGAGGTGAGGACACGCATGATATAGAACATGATTAACACGTGAACCTTCCACTTATAACATATGTGAGCCACCCGGATGTACTGTACAGCACAGGAAATATGTCAGTATCATGATAACTTTGCACAGACATAGAGGGTGACTAGACTTAGTGTGGTGATCACATCCTAAAGTATGTAAATGTCTAACCACCATGCTGTACGCCTGAAAGTCATATATTGTGTGCCAACTATGCTTTTAACAAGATATTTCAAAGGAAAGGAGAAAGGCATAAGGAAAAGCAATCTTTCCAGCGTGTAAAGATACACTGTCTTTTGAGAATATGATGCCACAGAGCCATCGCTAAGCAGCTGCCTAGGAAAGGACACATTAACATTGACAACCATGCAGCTGAAAGAGGACAACTAGGATCCCGATGACATCATGGAAAACCAAGACAATCCTGCTTACTATTGTTTTGGCCACAGTTAATTAGGCCACCTATCCTCTGAAGCTAAGTGCATTCTATGTGACTGACAGCCCAAGGCCCACAGGGTAAGCTCTCTTCCTTTCTGGTGCAGGAGACTTTCAAAAGCTTGCCTTCGCTACGTAGTCACCTCATTCCCAACCATTCCCACAGGACACACTCTGCACCAGCAAAACTGAACTGGGCATTCATGCCGCAAAGTTCTCCTGTACATCTGAGCCCTTGCCCTGCTGTGCGCGCTGCCAAACGGGTCCTCTCCATAGATGTTCCTCCTGCTAAACATCACCCTTCTGCCCCTTTACCTGGCAGACTTCTTCAGGCTCTGCATGTTTACTTTACATCCCACCTGCAGTTTTTATATTTTAATTATAAATCTTCTTTTGAATTGATTTGTGACAGAGACAGGAAGGGAGAAACAGAGAGAGAGAGAAACAGTGACTTCTTGTTCCACTTCCTTATGCATTCCTTGGTTGATTCTGGTATGTGCCTTGACCAGGGACAAAAACTCACAACTTTGGCACTTGGGGACAACGCTCTAACTAACTGACCTACCTGGCCAAGGCCTCACCCATTTTTTTGACACTCTAATTCTCATCTTGGATTTAAAGTGTCTGGCACATACTACACACCAATGAAAAGAATAAATAATGACAAGGGTAAGCTCCTAGTGCGCTCTGGCACCTAGTACGCACTGAAAAAAGCATAGGAAATAATAAAAATGACAATGATAATAACAAGCTCTTGGAGGGCAGGGACCGGGTTATTAAATGTTTGAATTCTGCAACATCAGCATAACACCTAGTACCTAAAAGACACCTGAGAGTTAAATACCAAACCATTAAGAGAAGTAATAGATAACTGATTTTTGACATTTTCTTTGAAAATTCTGTTTCGGAAAAACACACAGAAATAAACCAGGCAAAGCTAGCTCTCTGATATTATGAGCATCTTCAAGGTCAAGCCTCTGTTTCATCTTTATGTTTCCTATAATTTGCAAAAACAGCCTACACAAGTTCTTGTTGAAGGTCTACTAAGTCCAAGGTGTACTCAAGCATTTCACATGGCAGGCACAATGAACCCAGTGCCACAGTTGGCAGCACACTGGCATTTTTGTTATTGTGAAACATTTCTCTACTCCTATTATAATTTGTTAAGTCTGAGTTGAGCTATTGGAATATTTACAGCGATTATCTTTTCAGCAATGACATTAGAGCCTCTGGTCTCAGAAAATTACAGTTTCATGACAACTATTCAACAAGCAGAAGGATCGCCTTGTTCTAATGAAGTCAACACGCCTCATTCTGTTTTGACTTCTGAGGAATGAAGTTGATCATAGTGAGATCTTTTTGGTATAATATGTAAAATAACCTCTGCTTCTCAACTGGCATTGCCTCTGACTTCTGTACTCTGGTAGATATGTTTAAAAACCAATCTCATTGGGATCCTTCCCACTGGCTAAGACTTGTCCTTTTTATCCTTAACCATTGGCTTTTGGTTCCAGGGAAGTATTGTTCACTTCCTAGATTAGTGACTTTTCAGTGAGACAAAGCAGTATGTAATAACAAGTATTCATTTACTTAGTGTAATCCATTTGCTATAAAAACTAAACAAAATGTCCATTTTTGACACGTTCAGTTTGTCACACTGTGATTATACAGGAAAGGACCTATGTCTTAACTCAAAATCCTTTTACTTTTTTAAATAAACCTATCATATGGAATATTAGAAGTCCTGACTAAATAAATGAACTTCTCCAAAATATTGCTCCGGATATTAAATCACCTACAATTAACTGTTTAAATAATACTGAATACTACTCTATTAAAGAAGAAATTAAGAAAAACTATAGGAACCTGAACAGCATTATCCAGGACTTTAAACAACTATTGGGATTCAATCTGGACAGTTGCTTTCCATCTGGCCATCTAGAATTTTGTCACACACTATGGGGAAGATGCCGATGTGACTAGGGTGCCATAACACTCTTGGCACTGAGTCTGACGGGACTCTAGGACTGGTAGATGGCATTTCACATGTGTTGTCAGAATTTGACTGTGGAACACTTGAGCACGCTCTGGTAACTCTAGAGGGAGGAGGCTATTGTAAGCTTGTGCCTGGTGTTGTCCACACTTTGTCACACGCACCTTTTCTCCTTGCTGATTTTCCTTTGACACTTCCACTCTAGTAAATCACAGGAAGGAGTAAAATTATATGTTGAGTCCTATGAATTTTTCCAGTGAATAAACCCACCTAGGTGTGGGTTCAGGAACGCCTAACAAAATGGCATTATGTGGCATTTTTTTGATGTGGAATGCTATGTTCCACAGGATTAGAAGCAGAGGGTGATTTCAAGCATACCTCTCTTGGAATTGCTTCTTCCTGATGCTTCTGCTGAAGATTGCTGTAGATCTGTTTGAACAAAGGTACGAAAAGATAAATGAAATGATGACAAAAAACAATGTGAAAGAAAAAAACAAGGCAAATTACTCAAAATAGAAAAGGCAGAATCCTAATGATAGACAATATGCTCTACTGTATGAAAGTGCCTATAAAGGAAATGAAACATCACACTGGAAATTTTCTCCAACCAAGCAGGGTTTCATTCCTCTTACAATAGGTATGAATCAATCAAGTAACTGAGGTAGAGAGAGAAAAACAATAATTATCAAAGATAGCACAATAGGGTTCTATTGATTACAGACTTCTATTGGTTTGTTTCTAACATCTTTCTTAATATCTCATGACACTAAAAACATGACTCTCCTATGAAAGGTGGTTGTTGATAGGACAAGGTAAAAAGTCAAAAAAACTGTATCCAAAACGTAGGATGAGTTACCCATGGATATTCCAACAAACTCAACATGTGTGGGGAAAAACTGGTTTTTCCTGTTGAACTGTTTCTCTTCCCTGTTCATGTGATAAAGTCCTATTCTCCATGTCAAACTCACATGCCAGTGCACAAGCTCAAGAAATTTGAATGAACCAGCTTAGATTTCTCTCCCTCTACTAACTTTTAAGCTTAATCGTCATGAAATCCTGTGAACTAGACCTCTTTTCTTTCTCTGCTTTATTTTGCTACCGTCAGCTGCCCAAGTCAAATGAATGGCTTTTACAGGGGCAAAAATTATACTATTATTATTCCTTCATAAATTAAAAATTTTTAAGCAGAACAAATGAGAAAGACATACGCTTAGAAAAACACAATCATCTTAAATGGAATAAATTTACCCTCCTGACTTGATTTCAGCATGGATGGGTGAAAGCTTCATCATGGTCTGAAGCTAGTCCAAGGAGGGAAAGCTTCCTTTGTCTTCCACTCCCTTTATGTGGTTTCCTTCAATCTGTCCTCTACATGAGTGCTCTGCAAACTAGGGACTATGGGGAATAATACAACCTGTAATCTGGTTTTGTACATAAAGTCTAACTAGAACACAGTCCTGCTTTTTCCTGACATATTGTCTGTGACTGCTCTCACACTACAATGGCAGACTTGAGGACATATGACAGGTGACATGACCTAAAATCAGCCTCTTTACATAAAAAGTGTCCTGATCACCCGTTCATGTCAAAACCAGAGTTCCCGCAACAAATGTATTCTTATAACACATCTGCTCAGTCTGCTCCAATGAATCCCTGTAGTAAATATTGCTGAATCCCTCCCTTAGTCTTCCTTCTTGCTGGACACCCCCAGCTGTATGTGGACATTTACTGTCCTGATACACAAATAAGGTGGTATCTGCCCAGCTCTGAAAACAGAAATAATTATACTAAGCTAATCACAGTACCTAGGTTACCACTAAGTGGTTTAGGAGTGAGCATGTGAGATAGCCCAAGCCTATAAAATGTTAGCAGAAGTCAACTGCAAGCCCCTCAGTTTTCCTCGTATTTAAAAGAAACATATAGCTCAGCATCACCAATGAGGGAAATGCAAATGAAAGCCATAATGCAGGACGACCTCACTCCTCTCAGAATAGCTGTCCTCAAGATATAAATAAATAAATAACTAGTGTTGGCCACAATGTGGAGAAAAGAGAAACCCTCCCACTCCACTCATGGGATTATAAATTGGTACACTCAATATGAAAACAGCATGGAGATGCCTCAGATAATTAGAAATAAAACTGCCATTCCACTTCTGGGCATTTCTTCAACAAAAGCAGGAACACAGATTTGAAATGATATCTGCACCCCTATATGCAGTGCAACATTATTTCCAATAGCTCAGATATGAAAGCAATGTAGGTGTCCTTCGTTAGGTAAAAAGAAGATTTAACAATATATGGTATGTAATGATATATCACCCAGACATGAAAAAAGAGAAATCTTGCCATTTACGACAACATGAAAGGACCAAGAAGCTGTTATGCTAAGTGAAAGAAGACAAAGACAAATATAGTATGTCTCACTTACATGTGGAAGCTAAAACAAACAAAACAGAAAAACAGCCCATAGCTACAGGGAATAAACTCATGGTTGCCAAAGGCTAGTGAGTTGAGGAGACACATGAAAAAGAAGAAGATGAATAAGAAGTGAACCTTGCAGTGATATCATATGCGAGCACTCCGGATGCAGTGTCCAGCACAGGGAATGTGTCAGTATCGTAGTAACTTTGCACAGACATAGAGGGTGACTAGACTTAGCGTGGTCATCACATCCTAAAGTATGTCAATGTCAAACCACCATGCTGTACACCTGAAGGTCGTATACTGTGTGCCAACTATGCTTTTCACAAGAAATTTCAAAGGAAAGGAGAAAGGCATAAGGAAAAGCAGGCCTTCAAGCCTCTACACACTGTCATGTGAGAATACGACGCCTCGGAGCCCTCGCTACCTAGCTGGCCAGGAAAGGACACATTAACACTGACAACCATGCACCTGAAAAGGGACAACTGGGATCCTGATGACATCACCGAAAACCAAAACAATCTGGGTTCCTATTGTTTTGGCCACAGTTAATTAGGCCACCTGTCCTCTGAAGCTAAGACCATTCCATGTGACTGACAGCCCAAGGCCTACAGGGTAAGATCTCTTCCTTTCTGGTGCAGGAGACTTTCACAAGCTTGCCTTTGCTAGATATTAACCTCATTCCCAACCATTCCCACAGGACACATTGTGCACCATCAAAACTGAACTGGGCATTCATGCCCCAAAGGTCTCTTGTACATCTGAGCCCTTGCGCTGCTGTTCCCACCGCCAAAGGGAATGTTCCTCCAGCTAAACATCACTCTTCTGCCCCTTTACCTGGCAAATTTCTTCACCTTTTGCATGCTTACATTACATCCCACCTACACTTTTTATGTTCTAATTATAAATCTTCTTTTGAATTGATTTGTGAGAGAGACAGGAAGGGAGAAACAGAGAGAGAGAGAGAAACAGTGACTTCTTGTTCCACTTCCTGATGCATTCCTTGGTTGATTCTGGTATGTGCCCTGACCAGGGACCAAACCCACAACTTTGGCATTTGGGGAAAACGCTTTAACCAACTGACCTACCTGGCCAAGGCCTCAACCACATTTTTCAAACTCTAGTTCTTATCATGGCTTTAAAGTGTCTGGCACATACTACACACCAATGAAAAGAATAAATATTGACAAGGGTAAGCTGCTAGTGTGCTCTGGCACTTAGTATGCCTTGAGTAAACCATAGGAAATAATAAAAATGAGAATGATAATAACAAGCTCTTGGAGGGCAGGGACAGAGTTTTTTAAATGTTTGAATTCTGCAACATCAGCATAACACCTAGCACTTAAATGACACCTGAGAGTTAAATAGCAAACCATTAAGCGGATGGATAATTAACTGAATTTTTAAATTTTCTTTGAAAATTCTGTTTCGAAAAACACACAGAAATGAACCAGGCACAGCTCTCTGATAATATTTGCACCTTCAAGGTCAAACCTCTATTTCCTCTTTATGTTTTCTATAATCTGTAAAAGCAACCTACACAACCTCTGGTTGAAGCTCTACTAAGTCCAAGGTGTCCTCATGCATTTCACGTGGCAGGCACAATGAACTCAGTGCCACAGCTGGGTAGCACACTGGCATTCTTCTATTTGTGAAACATTTCTCTGCTTTTATTAGAATTTGTTAAGTTGGAGTTGAGCTATTTGAATATTTATTACGATTTTCTTTTGAACAATGGCATTAGAGCCTCTTGTTCTCAGAAAATTACAGTTTCATGACAATTATTCAACAAGGAGAAGGATCGCCTTTTTCTAATGAAGTCAACATGCCTCATTCTGTTTTGACTTCTGAGGAATGAAGTTGATCATAGTGAGACCTTGTTGGTATAATATGTAAAACTCTCTCTGCTTCTCCACTGGCATTGCCTCTCTGACTTCTGTACTCTGGTAGATATGTTTAAAACCCAATCATTGGGATCCTTGCCCTCTGGCTAAGTGTTGTAGATTTTATCGTTAACCATTGGCTTTTAGTTCTAGGGAAGTATTGTTCACTTCCTAGATTAGTGACTTTTTAGTGAGACAAAGCAGTATGTAATAACAAGTATTCATTTACTTAGTGTAATCTATTTGGTATAAAAACTAAACATGTCCGTTGTTAACACGTTCAGCTTGTTACACTGTGATTATACAAGAAAGGACCTATGTCTTAACTCAAAAATCCTTTTACTTTCTTATATAAACCTATCATATGGGATATTAGAAGTTGTGACTAAACAAATCAACTTCTTCTCCAACAATATTGCTCCGGATTTTAAATCACCCACAATTAGCAGTTTAAATAATACTGAATACTGGTCTATTAAGGAAGAAATTAAGAAAAACTATAAGAATCCAACCAGCTTGATCCAGGACTTCAAATAACTGATGGGATTCATTCTGGACACTTGCTTTCCTTCTGGGAATCTAGAATTTTGTCACACCCTATGGGGAAGATGCCTATGTGACTAGGGTGCCATATCACCCTTGGCACTGAGTCTAACGGGACTCTGGGACTGGTAGATGGCATTTCACATGTGTTGTCAGAATTTGACAGTGGAATACTCGAGCACGTTCTGGTAATTCCACAGGGAGACAACTGTTGCAAGCTTGTGCCTGGTGTCGTCCACACTTTGTCACACGCACCTTTTCTCCTTGCTGATTGTCCTATGATACTTCCAGTCTCTTCAATCACGGGTAGGAGTAAATTGTATGTTGAATCCTCTGAATTTTTCTAATGAATAAGCCCATGTAGGTGTGGGATCCGCTAACAGAATGCCATTATGTGGCATTTTTATGATGCGGAATTGTATGTTCTACATGACTAGAGGCAGAGTGTGATTTCAAGCATACCTCTCTTGGAATTGCTTCTTCTTGATGCTTCTTCTGAAGATTCCTGCAGATCTGTTTGAAGAAACATACGAACAGATAAATGAAACTATGATGTCAGAAAACAATGTGAAAAAAAAAACAACAAGGCCATTTACTCAAAAAATAAAATGAACAATCCTAATGATAGATAATATGCTCTACTGTATGAAAGTGCCTATAAAGGAAATAAAACATCACACTGGCAATTTTCTCCAACTAAGCAGGGTTTCATTCCTTTGTACAATAGTTATGAATCTATCAAGTAACTGGGCTAGCGAGAGTAACATGATAATTCTCAAAGATAGTACAATAGTGTTCTAATGATTACACAGTTCTATTTCTTTGTTTCTAAACTTTTTCTTAATGTCTTATGACACTACAAACATGGCTCTCCTATGAAAGGTAGTTGTTGACAGGACAAGGTAAAGAATCAAAGTAACTGTATCCAAAATATAAGCTGAGTTACCCATGGATATTCCAACAAACTCAAAATGTGTGGGAAAAATCTGGTCTTTCCTGTTGAACTGTTGCTCTTCCCTGCTCATCTGATAAAGTCCTATTCTCCGGGTCCAATTCACAGGCCAGTGCGCACGCTGGAGGCCTTTTAATCAACAGTCTTAGATTTCTCTCCCTCTACTTTTTGCACTTAATCCTCATGAAAGCATAGAACTGGACTCCTTTTCTTTCTCTGCTTTATTTTGCTACTGTCAACTGCCCTAGTCAAACATGGGCTCTTAATGAATGGCTTTCACAGAGGGGAAATAACAGCAACTATCGTTGTTCCATCATAAATTAAGAAGATTTTTTAAGTAGAACAAACGAGAAAGACATACGCCTAGAAAAAGACCTGCATTGTAAATGGAATGAATTCTGTAAAATCAGAATAACACTATTTTAAGATATGTGAGAATTAAATAGCAAACCATGAAGTGGACCAATGAGTAACTGAATTTTGAAATTGTATTTGAAAATTCTGGTTCAAAAATACAGAGATATAAACCAGGGGCAGCTGTCTGACATTATGAGCACCTTCAAGGTCAAAACTCTATTGCATCTTTGTGTTTCCTATATTCTGTAAAACCAACCTACACAAGTTCTTGATGAAGGTCTACTATGTGCAAGGCTTCCTCATACAGTTCACATCGCACAATGAACTCACTGCCACAGCTGGGTAGCTCACTGGCATTTTTGTTAATGTGAAACTTTTTTCTAGTTTTATTATAGTTTGTTGAGTCCCAAGTTGAGCTATTTGAATATTTATTATGATTATCTTTAACCAATGGCAACAGAGCGTCTGGTTCTAAGGAAGTTACACTGTCATGACAATTATCCAACAAGCAGAAGGATCGTCTTGTTCTAATGAAGTCAATGTGCCTCATTGTTTTGACCTCTGAGGAACGAAGTTGATCATAGTGAAACCTTATTGGTATAATATGTAAAATAAGCTATGCTTCTCAACTGGCATTGCCTCTCTGACTTCTGTACTATTGGTAGATATCTTTAAAATCCAGTATCATTGGGATTGTTTCACTCTGACTAAGTGTTGTAGTTCTTACCGTTTGCTCTTTGTTTTTGGTGCCAGGAAAGTGTTGTTGAGTTTGTAGTTTTAGTGACTTTTTAGTGAGGCAAATCACTATGTAATAACAAGTATTCATTTACTAAGTGTAATCTATTTGCTGTAAACACTAAACAAAACATCTATATTTAACAAGTCCAATTTGTTATACTGTGATTATTGAGGAAATATACTACATCCTAACTTAAATCTTTTTACTTTTGTACATAATGATATCATATAGGATATTAGAATTCATGAATAAATAAATGAACTTCTTTTCAAACAATATTGTCCCAGATTTTAAATCACCTACAATTAACGGTTTTAATAATACTAGATACTAGTTTATTAAGGAAGAAATTAAGGATTACTATACATGTAACTTACACATTGTGTGTTTTTTAACTGTTCTTTCTTTATCAAAACTTCCTTACTCTTTATCTATGGTGGGAACACTTAGGGTAATTCACCATCAGAAATCTTATCTTACCATGATCGCTCCTTTGAGAACATTTTACAGATGGCCTTTCTCCTTCATATTCAGTACTTAGTTGTTGATAACTGTGTATTATAAAATGGTGATAAATAATATTACTGTATTAATACTAAAGCAAAATATTTTCCAAATGTAGTAAATTCTTAGAATATTTCAGGTAATATCAGAGCTAATATTCAAACTTTAATTATACCATACACTTCAAATTTGTAAGTTCTACAAACTTTTTATTAGGCACATAACTTAAAAGAAAGTTACATGAAATAGTCATGATTTGAGGGCCATATCTTTCAGTGAATTCATCAGTGTCAGCTTGACATAATGGCAAGTATCTTCAACTCAGACATCATAGTTCTATAACCATAAGCTATTTGTTCTCAAACAAGTCACTTTTCTTTGGGTCAGAGTCCTCTACAAAATATGAATCTTACTGCCTTATTTTAGAAGGCTATTAGGATGATTATATGAGATAGTACAGCAAAAAGACATGTTCAGAGAAAGAGTAAGGCAAAGAAGAAATCTGTTCATGAACTTTATTTGTTGAAACTATTTTGGAATCCCAAATAAACACCAATGTGGGTTTTTCATAGTTTCTAACATTCAAATATTGCAGTTTTTAGAAAATATTAATTTTGGTTATTAACTGTTCTTTCTTCATGGCTTGTAATTCAGGGTATCTCAACTAGTATATAACTTGCAACGAAATTTATTTACAATTACATTTCTTCATGAAGTCAGATATCAAAATACTCCCCTATTTTTGTAGTTAATCATTCCAATGGCAGAAAACTAAGAGAAGTCACAACCCGGCCTGGACTCCCACTCTCCCTTCTCTACCTACTCAAACTGTGATGAAGCAGATCTTTATGAGAATGATGCGTAATCTCCTTGTCCACCCCCATTTAGCTTGCGAGTTAGAATCCTACTTGTCACTCATGGATACTGATGAGGCACGCATGGGCCCTTAGCAAGTCTCATGCCCAATAACCTACTTTTGACTCAGAGCTTTCTATTGACTGACTTCCAGGTGAGGCATAATTTAAAATATTTTGAAACTGGAGGTAAATTCAAGTCACTTGGGAAAGTGTCATTATTATGGCAAAGATATCACTTGAGGGGACAACTGTAATTATGGAATCTCAGGCAAGTTGGTACCTACTATTCTGGGAAAGGCGATATGGGACCTTCCACTACCTAAACAAAGATGCTCTACAGGATATAAAGCGACCATGGGGTACAGATCTGGTAACAAAGGAGAAAGGAAAGTCTGGCCTTTTCCTGCAGCATTATTTGAACCTCTCTGACAGCTTACAATGGTCGTTCCATCTAATACCTGCTGGCAGGAAAAAACAAACAAGAAGCTCAAAGGGTAACTCATCTGCGAAGGTCTGGGCTAATATGTGAGCTGCACATAGCTTTTTCAGTGTCAGGGGAAGGCTGTGGGTAGCTAAAGCTAGGAAGCCAAGCTGCCAGAACACAGTGCTGGTAATTAGAATAATGGCCGAGCATATAAGCGTATGTATGTAAACTATAAAATGCTGTGACTTTCAAGTCCAAGGGTGAAGCAACATGAACTCTCAGGAATCTGGATCAGCAAGAGCAGCCTGGGAGCAAAGATCAGTTATGACTTAGGACCTGTTTCAATAGCAACTCTACAGCAATAGAACCAATGGAAACAACAGAGAGATCAGAGTGTCCTTTTTACATCTCCATCTGACTTGTGAAAGGAGACTGTCTCCCTTGGACTTAGGGAATCCTTTAGGTTCCTACAAAATTCAAGGGGGAGAGTATAGGAGATAGCCCCCAGCAAATATACATTTTTCTGCTAACATGAACACTTCAAGACCCCAAGTAACTAGTTAGAAAAGCCAGAGATGTGACTTTATTTGTAACCCCATGCATAGAGGTTCCACTTGGAATGAAATGGATAATGTTAGGATCCTTATCAATAAAGATCTTAAAAGTCCTGAAATAAAGAATCTGGCCCATTGCTACTTCAAACTAGTCTAGCCTTTTGCTTGGAGTCTGGCTGATGACATAGACTAATTCACTCCCATTCCCAAACTGCCTTAAATCTCACCTTCTCCATAAAAATGTTAGTGATATTTTTAAAACCGAAAGGCTGTTTTCTGGGAGGAAAAACTCAATTTTCAGAGCAACACCAACTTCTCTCAACTTTGTTGTTTTATGTATAGGAAAAAAAAACACTAAAGAATTTGTGAGGGGATTCATCTGCCCATTGAAATTTTAAGACCTGGAGAGAAAATATTAGCAGAATACCTTCAAAATCTCAGATGAGAGGAATTAAAGATAAATGCCCAAAGAATGCATGTTTAGACAATATATTTACTCAAGGCACAAAATTTTTAAAGAATTTGAAAAAGCGGAGATTTAGAGTCTTAGTTGGTACCTACTTAGAACTAGGTTAAGAGATCTGGGGTTTCCTCTCAACCCTTTTCTAAGACAAGGAGTTTCGGATCAATGTCCCAGAAAGCAACAATTTCAAAAACTGACCAAAAAGACAGTGCAGTAGCGCCATCTACTGAGCTCTCGATAACTTTACACAGAAACTTGGGAAATGTCCCAAGGTATAGCAAAAGTAGGCTGAAGTTAAGCATAAAATATAAAAACACACTGCCTCAGGAAAACTTTTATAAATGATGTACTTATTTTATCCTTTAAAACTAATTAAAGTAGCAAAGTAGAACATGTAACAGCAATGCTATAAAAGTATTTCAGAAGGTGAGGTTTGGTTTTGTTGTTTACAAATTACATTATTTACAAGAAGTCTTAAGATGCCTTTTACTTCAGAATGGTGTGGCATAAGGTGGGATTTAGGGGGCTCGGGAGGCCCTGTGCTGGAAAAGGCTTAACAATCAGCCCTCGGGGAGGGGAGGAGCCCCGGTGTGTAGCGTTTGCCTAGTTCTGTGGTGTAAATTCTCCCAGTGGGGCCGCCTCCTTGTGGAGCCCTCTGAGGAGCCAGCGAGCCCCTTGGCTCCTGGAAGCTGCTGCAAGTGCTCAGGATGCAGCCACTGGGCCCTGACTTTACCACTAAGTGGATGCTGAAAATGCAAATCCCATCGCCTCTCCACACCTGAATTTTTCCATCTCTTAAAAGGATGCCACGTCCCCCCTAAAATGTTTTTCATCTTAAAGAAAGAGAAAGTCCGCTCAGTAAGCGAAGACTGGGGGAGCAGCCGCAGCACCATTGCAGCCGAGGCCCCGGCGGGGAGGCGGCGGGAGCCTCCCTGCAGCCCCGCCCCCCAGCCGCCTTTGGAAATCATCTTGTCTCTGCCCAGCGGGGAACCGAGGCTGCTGCTGCGGACTCGGTTCCTTTAAGTGTGAGGGGCGGGGTCATGTTCGGAGTTAGAAATGAGAATAGGAGCCACTTGGTGAGGAAATTTGTGTGTGTGTGTGTTTATTTTGGTTTAAAATATTACAGATGTCCCTTTTTCTCCCTTATGACCCACTCCACCCCTTCCCACCCCCTCCCCAGTCCCTCTCCGCACCATTGTCCGTGTCCTTGGGTTGTGCATATATGCGTATGAATTCTTTTGTTACTCTCTGCCCCTCCATCCCCCCGCCCCCCTCCATCCCTCTGACATTTAGGCCTGTTCCATTAGCACATATGCAATTAATTCAATGGCCAGCAAAGGGTTGTGATAATGGAACAGGCCTAAAATACTCCTGGGCTCTAATGGAACAGGCCTAAAATACTCCTCTGAGCTACCAGATTCTTGGTGAGCCACTAGCCTCTGAATATTCTTCCCAAGAGCCAGGACGTAGGGCTGTGTCCCGGACTCCTTTGGTCACTGTGGGGCGTGCAGAGGAGCACAGCCACACGGGCATCTGCAATTACACCACCATAGAGTCCCTCTGTGGCTGATGGACACTTGCACTGTCTCACACGAAGCAGACATTCATTCACTGAATTACCTCCTTAGTAAGATGCTGCTCCTGGCTGAGAACCTGAATGAGAGAGAGGAGGTTGGAGGAAGAAGAGGAAGATGAAGAAGGATGCCTTTGGAAGAAGGATCCTGTTGGAAAGCCACCAAGATTGACCTATGGGTGCGGAGCCACAAATAGAGGAGAAAGTGCTGGAGTCAGGGTTAAAAGAAACACAGCAATTCCTTTTGAAGAATTTCTTCACCTCTTTCTTTTTCAAATGGATGGCAAAATGAGTTCTGAAAAAAATGCCAAGCCCTTATAATTTCTACCTATGGCTACATTTTATCTAAGTTTAGTAAGAGCAGCAGCAAACAAAAGTGGGAATGTCCAGGAACACACTTCCTGATCTGTATAAACCTCATAAAAAGTTGTTCACAGGCAGCTTTTCACTAAGGGACCGGTGGTGGGTGAGGGACAGGGGACAAGAGAAAGGGGGGAAGGGAGGAAAATGCCTCTTGAAGTAAATTCAGACAATTAAAATTCCATCCCAGGGGCACCAACCTCAGGAAAGATTTCAATAGAATAATCTTGGGCTAAGGAACCTTGACGCAGAGCCTGTGAAATCAAGGTCTCTGGAAAATTCAGGCAGGGAAAGTTCTATATGTGGCATCACTGCTTTTGGCAGGGAACTTGCAAATTAACATCAAATGCTGCACAGTCATGCAACTTCTAAGCAATTTCGAGTAAGTACAGTCATAATTCATCTTAGTCAAACTGTGAGATTTTCAAAAGTTCTAGAAGAAAATCACACTTCTAATTTCCATTGTTCTGCAGACACTCCCACTCAGGCACTGATTTTCCCCCCACAGTTACTAGGTGGAAGTCTGCTTATTGGAACATGAGAAAAGGTAAGCCATGATCTTTATTCCAGTAAAGGAGAAGTGTGGTTATTTAATTCTTACATAACTCTGGACAGGTGATACACAAGTGCACTTGTTTGTGTGATTTAGCAGAATTTGTCCTTTTTTAGCCTCCCATCCGAGGAACTGGAAAACATCCACCCCATGAAAGAATGCACATGGGGGTCCCAGCTCTCCTCTTGGCATGGAGACTGGCTTGCAGGTTGAAGGTGCACTGTGCAAAGTATTCAACTTGTTTCTGTTTCTAAATAGCATCTGCAAAATGGGGAGGAGGGGTTCTGAAACTATTTATACAAGCCTCAATGTTGCTATAACGGTATAGAAACTTCCCCTAAAGTGCTATGTCATCTACAAAAATTTTATTACACACACAATAATAACAATCATTATACCTGAGTACCTATAGTCATGATTATGACCCAAACTTGATCAGATGAATCATTTAGTGTTTACTAAGACTACTCCCACTCTGTAAAGTTCTAGGACTCTATACTAGGATCACAAAACACCAGTGTCTTGAGTAAACAGTAAAGCTTATAAAAAAGTGATACAGAACAGGGTTTTATGTTTTTGTGTGTTTTTTAACATTTGATTTAGAAATAATTATGGACTCATGAGAAGTTACAAAAAATAGCACAGAGGGGTTCCTTACAGCCTGCACCCATCTCCTCCCAATGGTAACATCTTATATGTTAGCAAAGCCAGGAAATTGACATAGGCACAATTCCACTCACTAGATACTATTAACTAGACCAGAACCATATAGGGAGTAGAACAGGTTTTTAAAACCATTTGGACAGCTGGAGATAACTTGAATCATTTGCATGAAATTTATCCTTCGGATACATGGTATAGAGAATTGAGTTCACTGTCATCAGACCTAGATATTTGGGCAAATTATTTTTCACTGACCCTCAGTTTGTTTATCTGTAGGATAGTAATAATAATACTATCCAAGTAAGCTGGCTTGAGGAAACATCTCCAGTCCAATGAGGGTGGCATATTTTAGAAAGCCCAACTCTAATAGTGTCCTTCATTCCCTCATGAGGCCTTATGCTTCAGTTTTCAGGATTTTGTAGGAGTCCCAGGTGATTGCCTCAAAATCAACCTGGTTCTTGATTCATAGCACCCCCTACCCCCGAGGCTGCACCTGTCTCTTGGCAAAGGCACATCAACATATTTGAAGTGAGACATTTCAACTCCAGGGTGGGCTTAATGCCACTTCTCTTAGAAGCAGCTCCCTAGGCCAAGAAAGTGGCCTGAAAACTTTGGGGCCGCCCTGCTCCCTGAAGCCATCCTCCACCCAGCCATGTAGCTGGCCGGGGCTCTGTGCTCCTGTGGGCTGGCACCCAAGCTGGAGTTGAGGGCTGAGCTGAATGGTCATCCCATGTGCTTCTCTCCCCGAGCTCTGAGGTGGACACTGAGGCTCTGACAATGGAAGTCAGAAGGAGGAGGGATCAGACAGTCCCTAATTGTGGGTTTTCTTTCCACCTTCCTGACTACCTGCTACCATGTGCAGGTGTGCAATTTGCACTAATTGTAGCATTGGTCCTGAGGGTGACAATAAAACCCATATGGGCTTCTCCACCTGCTGTTTTTTATTGTCTCACAATAATTTGTCTATTATAAGCCAAGTGGGCAAGTGCCACACTTCATTCTCTTTTTGGTCCAGCGCCTGCCATGCCTTAATGCCCAATTAATAAAACTACAGTAAAAACCCTCCTCTGGCCTAGTGTTCTGGAGGCAGCACTGGGAAGAGGGTGAATCTGGTGTGGATTTCCATAGAGCCTTGGTCCCTTGCAGAGGTCCCGGGGTCAATGCTGTGCTGGTTGGAGATGGAGTGGAGAGTCATGGGCTCCTGAGGGTTGTGTGAGGAATGCACACAGACAGGAGCAAGTTGAGAGAATGGGAAGCTGGGGTTGAGGTGAGTGTACCTCTGCGTAAGGGAAGCCTGAGGTTTTTGCAAAGAGCTTCATCCTTGGGCCCAACCTGCTGTATTTGAACCATAACTGTCACTGACCAGCTGTGTGCTAATGACAAATTCCTCGGCCCTCCTTCGATTCTCTTTTCTCATCTGTAAGTGGGGATAACAACACCTGCCTCTTAGATCATATTACAGTGAAGACAAAACAGAAGTGAAGAAAAGCATCTAGGGCCTCAATCAAGGTAAATTTCCTACCCACGCTAACCGTCCAGAAATATCTAAGCGCAGTTCAACCTGGAGATGTTCATCTGTCGACAGTCAGGCACTGAGGGCCCACCACAGTTTCTACAGACTTAGGACCCCCTTCCCGCTGACCTTTAGGCTGGGTGTGGAATCTACCCTGGGAGCACAGGCGGGCTGGGACAAGAAGGCTGCAGGGTGGCATTGCGCAGGAAACCGAGGCAGGTCACACCCTGGGCCCTCAGTTAACCAGGTGTGGAGGAAAGGCAGATGTGTGTTTTTTCCCAAAGCCGCGGGGGATGAGGGGGTGCGGGCTATATCGGTGCCAAAAGTCGCGCTCCCTCGCTCCAGCGGAGAGATGCGGGCAGGAGCCAGGCTCGGGGGGCACAGTCACCCCCGCGGAGCGGCGGCCGCCAGGTGGCACCAGGAGCCGGGAACTGGGCGCCACCCCCGGAGGGGGGCGGGGGGGGAAGGTCGCGAAGGGGTTAAGGGGTGGGCAGGGCCGCTGCGCCAGCCCTTTGGGGAACCCACCGGGTGCTGGGAGGCGGGAGCGGCGGGGGCGCGGCCAATTGGAGGCGCCCCCCGGGGGAGGCTGGGACATGGAGGCCGGCGCCGCCGCCCCCGCCCCTGAGCCCCGCTCCCTCCGGGGTCGGGAAGGCCGTGCGGGGGCCGCGGAGCAGAGATGAGCAGGTCGGCCGCGCTCCTGCTTTGCCTGTTGGGCGGCCACGTCTGGAAGGCGGCGACCAAGACGCTGCGGGATCCGGGCGCCGGGGCCCAAGGTGGGTGCGCTCGGGGCGGGGGCTTTTGTGGGGCCACGGGCCTGGCGCAGAGGCCGCGGGAGGCTCTCCCCCCCGCATTGCGTCGCTGTCGCTGGAGCCGGGCCTGCAGCCCCGGGCTGCGCTCCGGAGGGGGCGGTGCCGCTGGGGACCCGGAGGGGCCTGGAGCAGATGCTCCCGAGGGCCGGGGACAGGTGGGGGTGCGGGTGGCACCAGGTTTGCTGCTTCGGGTGGCGCGTTCGGATGCACCCAAAGGTCCTTTTCTTTATGCCGAGAGGCGGAGGCATGGCTCCGTCTCCTCCGTCGCCCCAGCGACTGGGGCAGCCTCTGGGTCGCTGCCCCCCGTTCTCCCCTCCGGGCTCGCGTCCTAGGAGCCTGGGCTCGAAGGCAGCGCTGGACCCTTTTGTTGTGGGGTCGAGGGGGTGGCCGCTGCCCCTGGGATGCCCCCTGCACCTCGGCAACCGAGGTCCTTGGCTGCTGCCAGCCACCGGCCTGCCGCAGTTCCGTAAAGTTTTGGGGGTCTCCTCCTCCCGCCTACCCGAGATCTTCCCCAGCCTTTAGGGATTTCCTCCCGCGCCCAGGAACCACCCCCAGATGGGGAGAAATAATTGGAAGCGGGAGGCCCTCATCACTTTAAAACAACAACAGTCATTTCCAGGTCTGCATGTTGCCAGCTCCTGCCTTTTGTCTTATCTTTGGCCACTGCAAATTTGCTTTCCAGCCCTGGAAGTAATGTGGTCGCCTCTGAGAAAGGCCACGAGCCTGTCTTTTGTCTTTAAAATACGAAATTATTTGTGCAGGAGGGGGGCCCTGAAGCTTGTTTGGCACGCTTTTGTGGGTCCTTAATCAGGTGCTTCTCCGTGGCGGCCTTTTCAAAAGGGTGAGTGAGGCCCCAGCGGTGGAGCGTCTGCATCCACGCAGGACCCCGCTGCCCACCTCCCTCGGGCCTCTCAGGTCCCCGCGAGGCTCCGCTGTAGCCCTGGAGACACCCGCCCCAGCTTCCTTGCCCATGTCCTTTCCTTGCAGAAAGGTGTGTGTCCTGTGAAGTCAGCCCTGCAGGCAGAATCCAGTGTCCTCTTGCTCAGACCCTGCCTTACCCCCATCCTGGTGCTCTCTCTCACCTTGTAACAAATAGGGCAGCTGAGAACCAGGATGGCCTTCCACCCCTAATATTGTGACAGGGAGGAGGGCTCTAGGCACAGTCTGCTGGGTTTAGTTTGTTGCCTACATGTTGGATTAAAGGTTTTCATATCCGTCCCTTGCTGTACCCATTTGCCGGCATTCTTTCATGCATTGCTTTTGCTATGGCCACGGTGTCATATCACTATTATGAACTGTGTATAAATTTAGTAATGCATATTATGGAAAGGGGACATTGATAAGGCACAAAAAGACCCATGCCTCTTCATGTAGGAAATGAATGTTTAGGACATTAGATCAAGGACATTAGATCACTGGTGTTAAATTGTAGTCTCTTTCATTAATATCCTACTACTCTTTGTTGAATGAGCTATTTTAATGAATGATATTTGTGTTTCAAGGAGGCCATTAATTCCAAAGAAGGGGTTAAATTTTTTGTTTTGTACTTGAAATGCAACCATATATGGCAACATTAAGTTCCTGTACTTATAAAATAAGGGAAGGCTTGGTCGGCCTCAACTAGAAAAAAAAGTCATGAGAAAATCTACTAGGTTTAGGTTGCATGTCAGGAACCAGCCTGAAAGAGGAACAAACCTGAGTTGGAGGGGTGGGAATTAAAGAGACAAAGTCATGGGATCAGGAGGGCTGCCCTCCAATGAGGTGCAGCCCCAAATGGCTTCAAGCCTTTATTATATAGTGAGTCACAAACAACTGGTAAGGAGGTGAGGGTGATACAAAGTAGTTCTTTCAAGGCTCCAAAACACACTTTCAGAGTAAACATCCTGCCTCCTGCATGAGCCCAGACCTTGGTAAATATCTTTATTTTGGCTCCTCACAGGAACTTGTGGGGAGGGTCGAGTCCCTGGCTCCAGGCCCTCAGGTGGCGTGGACCATGTCCAGACAGTTACTGATGTTGAAAATCTTTTCATTTGTTTATTGGCCATTCATTCATAGATCTTCTTTGGAGAAACTTCTAATCAGACTCTTTGCCCATTTAAAACTAAGGCTAGTCTTGAGTTGTAAAGGTTCTTTATATATTCTGGGTACAAGTACTTATCAGGTATATGGTTTACAAGTATTTTCTCCCAATCTGTGGATTGTCTTATTACTTTCTTGATGGTATCATTTGCAGCAGAACACTTTTAAATTTTAATGAAATTTAATTTATATATGTTTTTCTTTTGTTGATTGTGCAGTTGGAGATATACCTAAGAGACTTTGCCTAACCCAAGGTCACAAAATTTATTCCTGTTCCCCTTTCATTATAACTCTTTTGGCCAGAACACTTTCAGAACATCATTATTTAACTTTCGAGTAAGAAACATTTTTTATTTGAAACAGTTTTTATTAATAGTCATCCATTAAGCAAAGCAATAATGAATAATTTTATTACTCCTCTCATTTTTTGCGTGTCCCTGCTACGATCCCCACCGCCCCTGGATGGAGAGCTGCAGGGGAGCGGAAACCCCCCCCCCTCCGTGGCCGACCTGGCGCTGCAGCTGGTGGTGCTTCTGCGGGGCCTGTACCTGGCGGGTCCCCCTCCTGTCCGTCCACCCTGGGGGCTGGGGCTGCGGTCCAGGGGCTCCTGTCTGCACCTTCCTGCTGCTCTCCCCCTTCCCCACGGGGGCCCTGCTCCCGGCCTCGCCCCTCTACCTGGTGCCAGCAACACCACCCCGGGGAGTCCATCTCCTCGCCCGCATCGCCCACCTCCGCCAGCTCCCCGCAACCCCTTCCACCGCGGCCTGACCCGCAACCTGGCCACTGCTTCTGTGGGTGCCCCCGGGGTCCTGGGAGACCCTCTGGGCCGAGGGTGAGGAGGGTGAGGCAGCAGCCAGGCAGTTTAAGGCCACAGGAGGCAGAGCCACCATCTTGTGCCTCAGAACTGGAAGGGCGGGGGCCCCTCACCTCCCCCGCACCTCAGCCTCAGAGCAGACTGACCACAGGGCCCCTGGGGGGGGGGGGGCAGCTCCGCCTCCAGAGGAAGGAGGGGAGGGGCCGGGCTCCTGAGACCTGCACCCACCCCAAGGCACAGGCCTCCAGTGCAGTTTTATAAATTTAATAATCGAGAAAGCAAGTCAAGTATTAAAAAGCAAACCAGATCACTCCTCAAAAAAAAAAAAAAAAAAAAGCGGTCATATTTCTTAGATTATTGCAGATTGAAAGTAGGATGGTAGGAAGGCCAAGCTGCTAGCCAGCAGGACTGACTACTGACAGCAAAGGCTGAGAGAGTGACTGCCTCACCACAGCCACTGATGGCCAGGGTGCAACCCTAAGTAACAAGACCTGGTCAGCCCAGCTGATGTGGCTCAGTGGTTGAGCATCAGCCTAGCAGATTGAGATTGATTCCTGGTCAGGTCACATGGCCTGATCAGGCTCAGTCCCCAGCAGGGGGCATGCAGGAGGCAGAAGATCAATGACTGTCACCATTGATGTTTCTCTCTCTCTCCCTCTCCCCCTCTGAAATCAATAAAAAACTTAAAAAATTTTTAAAAAAGAACTGGTTAAATTGGGCTCAGAATATTTAAGAAAATGGAGTCTGTGGAAGCACTATCCCATAGTGGCCCTGAGCTCAAGCTGTGGAGTTGGGGTACCTGGATTTACATTTACAAGCTGTTAATATCTTTATCAGAGTCTTAACCTTTCTAAACCTTAGTATGATTACCCATAAAATGGGGTAATAAGAATACCTATTTCACAGGATCATTGTAAACTTAAATGAGATGTTATATGAAAATAGTTTAGCTCAATCCCAGGCACATGAAAATGAACATTAACCCAAATTAAGAGTTAAAAATCAGTCACTAAAGTAAATAATTAGTGAGATCTGTGGAAGGTTGGATAGCCAAGATAAAATAACGACAAACCTCATGTTAGGTACTCCCATAAATATGCCTTTGGGAGTATTTGCTTCAGGCAGAATTTTGTGTTTTCTTAATCTAAAGATACCAGGTCAGTGCCTGGAGAGCTGCCATCCTGAGACCACGCGGGGTGCTGGGGCGAGCGAGGGCGTGGAGGGGCGGGGTTTGCCGGTTTGCACGCAAGAGCCCCGTAGGGTCGAGTGGAGTGTGCCTGCCTTGCGTGGTGCGTGTGGTCACAGTTCCCGCCGTCACACGCTCATCCCGACTGGGGAAAGCGAGCTGTAGTTCTCTGTCCTGCCGGCGTCCTTTCCTCCTTTAACCCCCATTCCCGCCCTTGGCGCGGACTCCGTGCTTCCCGCAGGCCTGTCGGCTGGGGCCCCGGGCCCAGGTGGGGGGGGCGGGATCTTCTCCCCTGAGCCGCTTCCCCAGGCCCCTCCCCCGCCCCGCGGTCCGCGCCCTCGGCGCTCAGTCCTCTGGGGTTCGCCCCGCTGCTGCTCAGCCTGCCCGCCTCCCCTCCACCTACCCCAGCCTCGCCGCTACTCCGCTTGGGTCCCTCCCTAGGCTTTCCTCCTTTGACCTGGTCTTGACTGTCACTCGCTCCCTCCCCCGGCACCTGCCCCATTTCGCTGGGGGCTGTCGCCGGCGGCACTCGCCCCTTAAGGAGGCCTGCGGCCTCTAAAGGGAACTCAGGTTGCGGCTGCCGCAGGTCCATCAGGCCTGGACAGGGTACTCTCTCCCTCTTGGCAGTTCCCACCTTCATGCCTCTCCTGACCATCGCACTAAAAGGCATGGGTTGTGTTTTTGTCGTGCATTTGGTTGCTCCCCGACTCTAGCCATCAGACCAGGTTGTCAAGTTTACCTGTTTTGCTTTTCGTTCGTGGTCCATGAAAGGAAATAATAGTTGGTGACAAAATCCTGTGTTTTGGAAAGTGGGCCTGTAACGGTCTTGTGGCAACTCTTTAAAAAATTTGGCTCTGTACATGCCTTTTTTTGGGGTGACAGTATCTGAAAAGTATCTTAACTGGAAGAGATATCTAAGGGAGGATGTCAAGTAGACAGTTGGAAATACTGGGGTGAAGCTCCAAGGAGAGTTCTGGGCTGGGCATACAGATGAATGTATACATGTCATCCGCCACACTGATGGCAATCAAAGCTACGGATCTGGGTGAAATTGCTTAAAGAGAGTATAGTGCTAAAAAGGAAGGAGACCGAGAATGGAGCCCTGAGGGATTCTTGGCGTTTAATAACTGGATAGAGGAAGACAAGTCTTGTAAAAGAGATGAAAGAATCGGTAGGGTTGGATTCTGCTGAAAGGTAAAGTTGAATGAGGATTGAGAAGCCTGGTGAAATCAAAGTAATTGATGATCATAGCAAGAGATGTTCCATGGAGTTAGATGGAATATTTGGGTTCAGTCCTAGGTCCTGTTCTTTGTATTATTCCATTTCCCCTCTAAGTTTAAATTCCATCTGTATATTGATGACTTAAAAATTTTTATTTCCAGCCTGTTACTTTTGTTTTCAGCTCAAGATCTAAATAGCCCCTGTCTGCTTGATATCTCAGCTTAATTTATTTTCTTAGAAATTTCAAGTATAACATGTCTAAAAACCAAAGTCTTAATCTTTCCCTCCAAGCTCAAATTCTTCTCCTCTAGTATCCCATGTCATTAAGTGATATATCCATTTGTCCATTTACATAGTCTGGACACTTCTCCTGCATCCCATGTATTCATACCATTTTCAACTTCTATTTATTCTATTTCCAGTATATGTTTGAATCTATTTCTGTACATCTTCAGTATCACTTTTCTAGTTCAAGCCACAATCCTCATTCACCTGGACTTAATATCACTGGTACCCTGTATTCTCATCTGTAAAATGGCAACATCACCTTATTGGATTGTTATGAGGATTAAATGAGGTAACCATAGTAAGCACATGGCCTATAGTAAATAGCCAGTAAGCATTAATTGTTATTTTAATTGTTATAAGCTGAATCACTTCAATACTTTCCTATCTGGTTGACCTGTTTTCTTTCATTCTTGCTCCTTTTAAAGAAAAAAATTTAAAAAAATAAAAAAAAATAAAGATACCAGAGCACTAGAAAGAGGAGGGAAAGCCAGGTGGGAGGTAAAAAGATGGTAGGTTACTGTGGCTGGGGACAGACATAGGAGGGATGAAAACTCTCCAGGCCAAAAAAATATTTAAAACTGATATATCTGCAGACCATTCCATTTTTTTTTTTTTTTTTAGAATTTTTTGCTTTTTTTTTAAAAATACATCTTTATTGATTTCAGAGAGAGGAAAGGAGAGGGAGAGACAGATAGAAACATCAATGATGAGAGAGTCATTGATTGGGCCCACAAACCGGGTATGTGCCCTGACTGGGAATCGAACCCCGATTGCCTGGATCCCAGGTCAACGCTCAACCGCTGAGTCACGCCCAGCCGGGTGACCATTCCACTTTCTGAAATATATACTAATGTAATCTTTTATTGTCTTTTATTGTGATGTGTCTTAACATTCTATTAGCCCTCTCCTTTTGCAGTTTTAAGTATTTGTGTAATGCCTACATGTAGCCTGTAAAGCTCTGAGAGAGACAAAAAAGAATAAGACAAAGTTCTTCTCCAAGGAACTTTATAACTTAGCTGGGGAGACCAGAAGAAACAGTTAGAAAATCAGTGTGCGAGACTTCCTAATAAACTCATCTTAGAAAGAAGGAATAAGGAGTGCACCGAGGTGCTCCTGGGGGACTCAGTGGGGCAAGTCCAAGTGAAAAAAGCTGGCTTTGAAGAAAGGGCCCGAATGGCGGGGAAAGTAAGGGTGTTTCTTTCAGAGGGAATAGTAGCGACCACCAAGGAAGAGGGGGGTCCCCCCACTGCGAACCCTCTCCGGGCCTTCCTCGCCTGGTCAGCTGTGGCCATGCGGAGTAAATTTCCTCATCCGCGCTGGCTCTGTCCTCGCCACACGCAGACCCGCTGTCAAACCCAGGGACCTTCAGTTCTCACTGGTTGCTTCTTAAAACCTCTTGGATTTGCTGATTCCTTGCTTTCCTGATTCTTCTTCTGTCCTTTTAACATCTCAGTTTCCTTTTCTTGCCTACCCCTTAGTATGTTCATTCATTTGCTGAACATTAATTGAGCATCTATTAGGCACCAGGCACTAGAGAAATAAATGAATGAATAAAGGTGCAGTTTCTGCCTTCATGACATTTATGTGTGACAGACATATAGACTGATAATTAAAATATTATGTGGCACGTGCATGGGGTTTAACAGAATGCAATGAAAGAAGAAAAGTACCTAACTCACCCTGGGATAAGGGAATAGGGGTGTCCCAGAGAAAGTTTCTGAAAGGAAGTAACACCTGAGCTGACTCTTAAAGGATAAGCAAGAGTTAGCCAAGGAAATGCAGGGAGGTGTGTGGAAGGTGGAAGGGAATCTAGGAGAGGAAACAGCAGGGGCAAAGCAAGCAATGGCCTGGCGCATACCCTTTGAGGTTATTGACAAAATCTGGGGTAGAGATTAATGGGAAAGGAAGCTGGAGAGGTATTTAGCTGCTGAGTCCCAGAAGGCCTGGGCATTGTTAAGGAGTGTGCCTTTAATTCTGTAGGTTGGGGAAAGATTTAGAATGGGTGTCAGCAAAGGAGGGACACCACTTTGTTTTATGCATATGAGTAAATCTCCGTTGCCTTTGCTCATGTTCATCGCCTTTATTCCATCTGCACAACATAAAAAGTTCATACATTTCTAAAAAGACTGAATTTTACTTTAATCATCAGCAAATTAGGCTCATGGGGCTGGGGATCGAGCCTGCAACCCATGTACGGGACCCTTCAGTCCGCAGGTCACCACTCTAACCACTGGGCCAAACTGGCTTGGGTGCAAAGCTGACATTTTCATGTGCTTCGCTTTTCAAGGTGCTGCCACATGATAGCAAAGCTCGAGGACTTTTTGTAACAAGCGGTGGACTGAAAAGGTGCAAGAGATCAAAGCAGGACCTGGGTCTCTTCTACAGGAAAACATCAACAGCATTAACAACTGCTACCCAGAGGAAATAGTAAGGTAGGAAAAGTAGACTTTGAGGAGTTCAAATTATGATGTGGTTTTTCTGTTTTCAAACCTACATTTCATATCCAGTGTCAAAATGTGACCTACGAAACACTACATGAGACCAGTGTATGCCTTTACCTGTGCTCTTGATCACTTTGTTCACTCAAGTTAAACAATGTTCTGATTGGTACACACATTTCCAAGTTAAACTGGAATGTCATTTCAGACATTTCTGCACTAGTTTAAGACATGCTTTAGTAAAGAATACCCAAATACAGAGTTCAAATTAAATTAATCCTTACTGTGAACCTGATTTAGAAAACAGGCCTATAGATTCTGATTGTCATAGTTCCCTGCATATATTATTAAGCTCACACTTATATTAATGGGAGTATTCCAAATAGAAAATAAGTATGTTGACTATCAAAAAGAAAGTTATAATCTATATTTGAAAACAATAATGTTGTCTATGATATGCAGGTACTTCATAGTAATGTAGCAGGAAGCTACTTTCAAGATTAATTTTTTAAAATGAGGTTAATTTGAAGAACATTAAACCTAATCCTGTCAGACTTTGTAAGCAAAATAGAGAACCATACCACTTTTATTATGTGAAAATGCCCACAACACCTGCAGAATTAAAGGTCACATTTTTCTAGTCCTACACTTGCTTCTTACTTTCTCTAATACAAGAGAATATAAATTCCAATTTTAAAACTTATAACTTATATAAACGATTCTTCCTATTTAATATTAGTGATTTTTAATACATATGGAAACATTAATTTAAAAACACAAAAATAATTTTATTTAAGTTTAAAATTTGTTTTCTGTTCACATATATTCTGCAGGTAAATTCCTCCCAAAGATGTTAAGTTTGTGCACTTTTGGAAGATTTATGAGAACTCCTTGATCAAAAGAGTGCCAATAAGTTAGCTTTGAAAATATTAATACATATAAAATATACCAAAGGAATATCATAAAATGTATGTCTACTATATATAATTTACAAATATGATAATACCAAAAAGTTTATATAGCATATAAACTATGTGTAAAACCACTAAATGAAGAAAATATGAAAATCTTTTCTCAAGAAAAGAAAATCAAGTTAATCTTTACACATTTGCATGTCCCTTTAGGAAGAATACTATTTTATGTAAATTTAAAATAACTTTCAGTACAATTTGCTAACAAAATTATAGAAAAACGAAACAAAGCAAACTAAAGGGCCCCCCAAATGGAATGACCTATTAGAATTAATCAATGGTAAAGAACTTTCTTGAATAGAAGTCTTCTTTCTACTCCTTTCTAGGATTATTTTACAGAGCATGAGGGGAAATAAAAAACTCTCATGTTAGACTCTAATATGGTGCCTTGTCATAATACTATTGTAAAATTTTAACTTCTAATATTCTGGGACCTAGGATTTTTTTTTTTAATTGGCTAGTTATCATGAAAAAATTTGGTTAGCTCACTTTTTCAAGTTTCTGATTTTTTTTTTTTAAAGCTTTAGGCTCTATAAAGCGGTGTTGTATAGAAATCTTTGAAACTTTGTCTTTCTATGAAAAGAGACAAATACAATCATAAAATGGTTTTATTTTTGCAACCATATTTTCAAGGATCCCTTGACTGTTTTAGAACGAATTATTCTTTATAAGACCGATTATCAATGGTCACATTCTCTCTGCTCTTTTTAGCCTAAACATTTACTTCATATTGCCTTCCAATTTTAGTAATCTTTAAAGTTTCTAATAAAGGTAGTTGGTATGATGAGAGAGAAGGGATCCGGGACTACATGTTAGAAGGTCTGAGTTCTAGCCCTTGTCTACACCGCAGTCGGGGATATTTTGGAACTCTTCTGTTTCCTGGGTCTCCGCCTAAACTCGGGAGGGGAAGATGCTGTTAGGAGACATCTCATTGGAGAGAGGAGCGTGCATACAGGCCTTTTGTTTCGGCACATTTCTGACATGGTAACTGTAGAATAACCCAAATTCTACATGGGTCTAGAGTAAGGTTAATTCACTTATATTCTTCAAGGCCATATAGAAGTAAATTGGGATAGCAGCAGCTAATGAGCAGAGAAAAGGAATTTACAGTTCTTTTTTGGAAGTTCATTTTGGTTCTTTTATGAGGAGTATGTGGTTAGCACCTACCATACGGCAGCACAATTTTTAAAATTGTGGTTTTTATTTTTTTAATCTACTTCTTGCTACTTACATAAAAAATACCTGTCTTGTGTCTGACATATGTATAAGGCCTGGGAAGGTGAGGGCTACTTTAAATTTTGGGACTCACTCAGAGAGAGAAATGGTTGTGAATTCCTCAGGGTATGAATTATTTGAAGAGATCTGATGGAGGAAAATTTTTTCCCGAGTAGCTAACCTTTAGGGGAAAAACATTCTTTAAGGTAGTTTTTTATGTTTGTATGTATGTTTAACTATGGCTGCCTATAAAAGCACACTATTAAGAAAATATAGCTCTGTTTTGTCCACTATAACTTGACAAATTGTGGAAGAAATTAGTATTCTGTCAATTATGAGTTTTTAAGCCAAGCATCTGAGGATAAAGATAACTAACAAAGGACAAAACAAGTCTCAAACTTTAGGTTTTCTCTGGAGAAAATGCCTTAGGAGGCTTATTTTAAGTGTTTTGGAAAGTTTTAAATTAGAGTTTAGATTTTTTAGTCATTTATTATGTTCTAGAATGTCTTCCAGGTTGTGACATATTTTTATATGCATGTAAATTCTTTCCATGGTGTATGAAGCATCCCACAATACATTAACCAATATATTTAATACTTATACTAAACCTTTCATAAAATGTTCTATATATAGATATAAATTTATAGTACTGTAGAAATGAAATCAGTTAATTTCCTTGTAAACCACTTGCGAAATTGTCCTTTATTATGAATTACGCTCCCAGAAATTTTTGTTTTTATGGGTAAACAGGCCTGATTAAAACATACACGGAGAATAACCTCTAAAATAATCTGAATGCAGAAGTTGATTAGTAATTATACACTGTGTTGACTAACTTATGAAAAAAAAACCTATTAGCCATGATCATTAAAGCAACATCAGTCACTTGACATAATAAAAACAGTCACTTCCATAAAATCTTGGGTCTAAGTATCTTCCTTTGAAAATATTCTTTGCCACTGCATTGATAGCCCTTAAATGTTTTGTTACCTAGCAGTCTTGTGAGTTGGTGTTTTGTTGTGGTTTTTCAATCCTCACTTGAGGATATGCTTGGAGAGAGAGAGGGAGGGAAGGAGGGAGGGAGAGAGAGAAACGTCCATCGACTGCCTCCCATGTGCACCCTGACCGGGGATCAAACCTGCAACCAGCGTATGTGCCCTGACTGGGAATCAAAGCCACACTCTTTTGATGATGCTCCAAGCAAGCCACCCAGCCAGGGCAATGTTCTTTTTCTTGACAGGCTCTAACCTTCTGCACAAAGCACTACTGGAGCGTAATTACTCAGAGGTTTCATTCATAGAGTTATTTCCGATAAAAACCTTATACTGAATCTTTTGTGCCTGCTGGGCTGAATCTTTTCACCAGTATCTAATAAAAAATTCTTTTTTTTTCAGGTATTATTCTCCTGGATATTCAGATACACTTCTGCAGAGAGTGGACAGCTATCAACCACTTACTAACTAAGCAAAGTTATGTTTTTACACTCAAATTCACATTAGAGCAGTTATAAAATAACAGTTGTTAAATAAAGCTCTTTCTAAATATTTGAACTAAGTATATCCTATATTTATTCAATGTGAAATACCTTTAGGTAACATTTTCTTAATTTATGTAATACTTTAAAAATTACCGGCTTGAATATATGAGAAACTATTCATGGTCAATTCCACAGGATTTACTCAAAAGGTAGATTTAAAAAGACACTTTAAAAAGCACATTAAAGAATTTTAAGACATTTGTTATTGTTCTATTAAAAACTATACACACACCCCTCCAACTAGATACAGATGAAAGATGGTATTCAAAAATTCAGTTATTTTGGCCAGTTCTTCATAGGCAAGGAAAACTGGCCTTCCAAGTTCCACAGTAGGTTATGGAAGGGAAATAGTTGAAAGAGGAACCTGGTGACAGAAGTACAGACACTAATGCTGGTGGCATAAAGGCATTAACTGGGCGCGCCTGTAACATTTGGCCTTCCCTCTGTTCCTTTCCAGTTCGTTAATAGCCAGGTCGTTACAACAGTATCATTCCCGAGAAAAGAGAAATCTCTCCAGTTTCACAAAGGAGAAATGGCTGAAGGGCTCTGTCTTCTGTAACTGCTTCCTGCTGCCAAGGGGCCTAGATCTGCCCATCCCCAGGTTCAGAGGTCCTCGCTGTCTGACAGAGGAAGGGTGAAGCAAAAGGGAAAGAGTCCTTGTGCAGAGAAGAGGGATTCTGCAAAGTCCGTGTCAGCCTGGCGTCCCAGGGAGGTGACATGGGCAATGTCCAGGAGGTTGATGTGTTAGACAAGCTGACATCCTTGTTGAATTCTAGAAATGACAAACTTGACAAGAAGGTTAAAAGGCACAATTCAAAAGTGAGGAGCCATAACAACTAAAGGTCTAGTGAGAGGAAAAAACCATGTGATAAAAGGAAAGACTAACTTAGTGTCCCCATTAGGTTGGAGGAATGGCCTCCCTGGAGGCAGGTGTGTTGACCTGTCTGAAGTCTTTTTGTCCACCATAATTAATCTAAATTAAGCTAAGGGAAATATTCTCAGATTTCCCCCATGAGAAACTGGGGGTCCTTTCTCTCTGACGTGTTTGGACAGAAAAGGAAAAGCAGTTTCAAGTGAAACTGCTAAGACCACCCATGTTTCATTGATTCAATCAAGTCCAGACTGTTGGGCCTCATTTCAGAGGACGGTGATGTAGATGGCTTCTAAAGCGAGGCCTGTATTGTGTGAGGATGCAATCAGGTAAATACACACACAGGCATATATCCTATGAAAACAGAAACAAGAAAACACAAAGGTTGGTGCACAGGGCAAATCATAAACCAACTGCAAAGATTTCCAAATGCAAGGCTTTTGCCAGAATGAAAGCAAGCAGTGACAATCTGAGAGACTGAAGTTAGAACATCTGTGGTGAGGTCATTAGGTGCTGAGGCCTGTGTGGGATACACAGACACAGCCTTAAAAACAAAACTTTGAAGACACTTAACTGCACTGGAGTCCAATACCCACAGTTGGGCATTGTGGTTTTCATTGAAACATAATTTTTCTCCCTAATTTTTACCCTCATGTTTAAAGAGTCTGTATTAAGTCCAGTTTTAATTTGACTTGATTATTTGCATAAACACAACCAGAGTAGCAACTGATCAAATTGATGATACAGGCTTTCTCCAATTTGTTTGGCTGGAATCTCACTTATTCATAAGGAATCTTTAGATTGACTTTTAGTCAGCAGTCAGCCCCTCAGGGCAGGGGAGCCAAGGCCACAGTTGCCATCAGGCTGTGCCCAGAACACCTGCAAATTTGGGTCACGTCCTCAAGTTCCAAATTTGAGGACTCCAAAGGTGTTTTGTTTTTAATCCTGGCCCAAGGATATTTTTCCCACTGCTTTTCAGAGAGGGCAGAAAGGAAAGAGAGAGAGAGAGAAACATCAACGTGAAAGAGACTCATGGATTGGTTGCCTCCTGCACTTGCCCAGGACAGGGCCTGGGATCGAGCCTGCAACCAAGGTACGTGCCCTTGACCAGAATCAAACCTGGGACCCTTCAGTCTGTGGGCAGATGCTCTAACCACTGAGTGAAAACAGCTAGGGCCCCAAAGGTGTTTTGAGGTTCATCTCAACCGTCCTTTCTTCCCTGGAAAGATTGCCACCAATCACGTGGCCAAGCAAGGTGTCGGGTCATTTCTGCCATTGGCTTCAATCAGTTTGAGAGTCAATCTCAATTCCTTAAGGCTTTCTGGTGACATCCAGAATCTAGGTATGTCTCTCTTAGACATGGCATTCCAGTCAGTCTTGGTTAATAAGACTACACAGTATGGAACTGGTCTTACTGTATTTATGCAAAGAAATGTATTGCCATGACTCACTAAGAACTGCCAAATTCTGGAGGGATCAGGTAAAGAGAAAAATTGAAAGTGAGCAATTAGCATTCCCTAGATTGGCAAAGACATCTTGGAACTTTTAGATAGGCTTTTCTACTGGCAAACACACTGACATTTTAAGAGACATACTTCCATAAAGACAGGTATACAGCAAAATTCACTGATTTTGCAAACCACAGGTGAACTGAATTAAACTGAGTGGCTTAGCTAGTTTAGGCTCAGATAAGATTTTATTTCTCAGAATATGCATTCCAATAGGTGGCTCAGATAAGCCTACTGGAGAGCAAGTATTAACATTACAAAGGCAGGTTTTTTTTGTTTTTTTTTTTTGTTTTAAGTTTTTATGAGTTTTATTAAATCCTTACGAAACAGAATACAAAATTGCGGCATTGACAGTTGGTGTCAAGGAAAACTTTTGAGCTGTATCAGTTTACCTGGTACAGTGGAGTTAAAGTGCTTGGATGTCTGGATCTCTTTTCCCCCACTTTAAAAAAAAAAAATGAATTGTTTTCTGTTATACATCTTAACATGGAAACACTGCCATTTCCCCTTTCCCCAGCACCAGAGCAGCCTAGCAGCCTGGAACACCCTGGGAGCCAGGCGCCCATTCACAGTTAACAGTTCCAGCCAGCCCTGCGCGTTGCATTGTAGATGTGATGGGGGAAGAGTAAGTCGCTGTCCCACCTTTGAGAAAAAAATGCTGTTCATAGCTCAGCTTTCCAGACCCAAGTGACCATAGTGCCTATAGCTGGCGAGGCCCCATTTCCCTTACAAAAGTAGAACCCCCAGTTGATACATGGAATTACTGATGGGCAAGAAATGCTGGACGTGGGGGTGGCTGCACACCCCAGGGTCTTTGGAAAGGCCGCTCCACAGACTCAGGCAGCCAGACAGGCATCGGCCCCCAGACCAACAATCGTACAAGACTTGGGGGCCAGCAGTGTCTGAGCCCCCCAACCCACAAGGCCCCCTGACATTCAAGTATTCTTCAAGAATAGTAAAAGGAAGTCAACTGGTGTTCTTAAAAACTAGTGAAACAAGATGAAAAACTGAATGCCAGAGGGCTATCCAGCGGGCCTGTCTGAAAGACCCAGCCAGAACCCAGGCTGAGCTGCCCACTGGCAGAAACGCGTGTGCATAAAGAGAATGCTTGCATTGCATAGTGTCTCCCACCCAAGGACAAAGAGGGGTGCCAGAGTTTCCTAGAGCTTAGCAGGTCATGTGACATCTGACCTGGACACTGGGGTGGGGGCAGGTTGGTACCCGAGGGAGAACATTTTCCTAAAGGTGGGCACAGAAGGAATGCTGCCTTTTGGGGGTGGGAGGGGGAACTCTTTGGGAACCTGGGTTAGCCCTGGCTGGGGGCGTGGGGGGGAGGGGGAGACAGGGCTGGCAGAGCTTCCATGTCAACCCAAGGGTGGATGGGGAAGGACGCGGCCATGGTCAGACTGAGCCCTGAGAATGGGCACTCAGGTGCCCAGGGTGGGGGGTCTGCAGGTCCCCCATGTTGGCTGACGAGTGCCAGTCCAGCCCCTCCCATCCCTCCAGTGCCCTTGCTCTGGGTAGCCCCCGGTGGAAAGGGTGTGGGGTGGTGGCAATGGGTGCAGCCTCTCCCCATCAGCTGCAATTTAAGGTCAAGGTTGTCAGTGAGGGGTGGGGGGGGGGTGTCCATGTGGTTGGCTATTCACTCCAGCTGCCCACACCCAGGACGCCAGGGTGCCTTTGGGGACGAAAGGAGGTGCAAGGTCAGTCCAGCCTTGAGAACACTGTGAGGGCTGGGAAGGGGGAGGGGGCACACGTGTGTCCCAGGGCCCCCCAGCTCTGGAAGACGGCCAACGTCCTCCTCTCCTGAGTGGCACTGGGCAGGGGCCCTGGGCACAGGGCCTTCCACAGTACATGTGAGCATGTGGGGCCAGGGTGGCGGGGGAGCGGCATGTGCAGCACATGCGCCCTCTGCTCTTCTCCCAGGGCGCTGTTTACTTTTAACACCATTCAAAGGAAAAAAAATGGGGGTGGGGGACAGAAAAAAAAGGAAAAACGCAAACAGCAAAAACTTTATATAAAAAGCTCCCCTCAGCTGCGCTGAGTGCCTCGGAACCGAGGGGGTGGGGTGGGGTGGCACAGCCTGCTGGTCCCTGGCTGGCAACAGCTTAAAAAAGTCTTGAGATCTGATGGGGGGGTGACCTGTGTACAGAAGGAGGGAGGGGTCGTGCGTGGTCCCTGCCAGGACCACAGGGGCTGCGGGCAGGCTGGCTCTGCCGCCGCTGGGCCAGCTTGGATGGGGACGGTGGGGACAGCCGCAGGCACCCGGAGGCAGCTCGGATGGCCACGGGCGGGCCCTGCCCCGCCGCCTCCAACGCGCCCTCCTCGCGCTGGGCCAGCTGCCGGTTCATGGCGATGGCCTCGGCTGCGAAGGGCCTGAGGCCTCTGGCGCAGCTGTTCCTCGGCAGGACCGTGGGCGTGGGCAGGATGTTTCTGGGGCGCAGCCCTGCACCCGGGATGCGGCGGGACCTGTGCAGCGCTCAGCCTCCGCTTGGCATCCGAACCAGCAGCTCTGCAGTGAGATCTTTGGCAGCGAAGGCGGCGTGGGCCAGTCCTCCTCAGGAAACTCAGACCTGCCTCTTGAAGGCCTCGAGCAGCATGTCCCGGCAGGCGGGGCGGGCCGCACCCCGTCCCAGCCGCAGCCGCTGCGCAGTGGCCCAGAGGCTGGACAGCCACCCAGCAGGATGCAGAGCATGACACCCAGGCTCCGGAGGGCGCAGCTTGTCTAGATGCCGGCCTCCTGGCTGAAGGCCTCCACCGCCTCGGGGGCACATACTCTGCAGAACCGCAGGGGTTAGCAGCTCGGGGTGGAGATGGGGGAGCAGTCACCACTGAGGTTGATGCCTCTGCCAGGTCAAAGTCGCAGATCTTCACGGGAGAGACCTGCCTGGGGTGTTTTCCAGCTTTAGGTCCCCGAGGGCAATGCCTTTGTTGTGCAGGAAATCCAAGGCGCTGGCCACGTCCTGCACGACCGCGCTGGCCTCCAGCTCATTAAAGTGCCGTCTCTCGTGACTGTGACTTAGGATGGAGCCGCCCCGCATCTCCTCAAACACCGGGTAGCAGCGGTCTTCCTCCTCGAAGAACTCAGTCGGCTCCAGGGCGGTCCTGTGTCCCCGGCACTGACACAGCATCTCCGCCTCGGGAAACCCTGCTCCCGGGGAGGCCGGGCTGCTTCTCGGCGGCCCTGACGCGCTCCTGGCTGGTGGAGGCTGGAACGGGCTGCCCGCGGGCATGGGCGCCCTCCCCAGGCGCGTCCTCGTGCAGCTGGGAGGCGCCTTCGACCCTGCCCCAGGAGCTGTCAGTTGCCCGACACCGCTTCTTTTTCCTGCCCCTCTTGGCATCTGGGATGGCGATGGGCTCACTCGTGGGCATATCAGGGCGGGCTGGGCGCTCCAGGCTGCAGTCAGTCTCCCCGGGTGGGCTTGTTGCAGGGAGGCCAGCTCGGCAGGATGCTGCCCTTGAAGGAAGGGTGGAAGCCCTGAAGTTCGGCTGTTTTCTTCTGCACCATCTTCTGTCCGGGCCCCGCCAGCGGGGGAGGGGACGCGGGGGGGGGGGCGTGTGCGGGGGGCCTACGGGGAGAGGACCCGGGGTTGGGTTCCCGCCGGGGGCGCAGTTCCTTCACCGCCTCGGCCTCAGACGCACAGCCCGGATCTCGCTGCGCGGACCGCCGCCGCCCCCGCAAACCTCTCCACTCCGGCTGCAGCCCAGAGGAGCCCAAAGGCAGGTTTTTTGTTTTGAAGAGGGGACATCAGGAGGTTTCCTGTCTTGGCACTACTCAGCAGCAGTGGGTATCCACTCACTTCACACCTGGTAAAATTGTACTTTCTGATGAAGAAGCATTTTAAGTTGACACTTGTGATCGAAACATTTGGTATACTTTTTAGAGAATCTGAAAACCAGGAATAGATGAAGTACCTAATTTTTGTTAAAAGAGACTCAGTAAAGAGTTAGCTATATAAACTATGGAAGTTGGTTAAGATCATTTGGATTAAGACTTTCCACGTAAAGATTTTTTTTTTTTTTTGGAAATGTCATTCAGCAACAAAATGAAGCCTAAATTTAAAAGATAAAGTGAAAATGTTTAAAAATCACACATAAGCGAGGAAACAGCAAAACTAGTAGTAGTAAGAGAAAGTCAGGGGAGATAGGGCATTTATCACATTGTTTCCTCTAATGCTTTTCTGGGTTTAAGCGGAAAATTTTCTTCTTGTCTGATCGCTGTGGCTAGGACTTCTAGTACTATGTTGAATAAGAGTCATGAAAGCAGGCATCCCTGTCTTATTCCTGGTCTTAAGGGAATCACTTAGTTTTTGCCTGTGGAGTGTGATGTTGGCTGTAGGTTTGTCCTATATGGCTTTATGCTGAAATATCGCTCTATTCCCACTTTGTTGAGAGTTTTTATCATAAATAGGTGCTGGATTTTATCAAATGTTTTTTCTGCATCTATTGGTATAATCATGTGATTTTCACCTTTCATTTTGTTTATGTGATGTATCACATTTATTGATTTGCGTATATGGTACCAACCTTTTATCTCCGGGATAAATGCCACTTGATCATAGTGTATGATCTTTTTAATATATTGCTAGATCCAATTTGCTAGTATTTTGTTGAGAATTTTAGTATCTATGTTCATCAGGGATATTGGCCTATAATTTTCTTTCTTTGTAGAGTCTTTATCTGTTTTTAGAACTGGAATAATGCTGGCCTCATTTAAAGAGCTTGGAAGTCCTCGCTCCTGGATTTTTAGAATAGTTTGAGAAGGATAGGTGTTAGCTTCTCTTTGAATGTTTGGTAAAATTCACTTGTGAAGCCATCCAGTCCAGGACTTTTTTTTTGCTGGAAGTATTTTGATTACTGCTTCAATTTTATTAGTTATAATCAGCCTATTCATGTTTTCTGATTCTTCCTGGTTCTGTTTTGGAAGTCTGTTATGTTTCTAGGAATTTATCCATTTCACCCATGTTGTCCAATTTGTTTACATACAGTTGTTCACAGTATTTTCCTATAATCCTTTGTATTTCTGTGGTATCAATTACTACTTTACCTCTTTTATTTCAGATTTTATCTGGGCCTTTTCTGTTTCTTGATGAGTCTGGCTAAAGGTTCATCAATCTTGTTTATCTTTTCAAAGAACCAGCTCCTGGTTTCATTGATCTTTTGGGTTTTTTTTTGTTTTTTAGTCTCTATGCCATTTATTTCCACTTTGATCTTTATTATTTTCTTTCTACTTACTCTGGGCTTTGTTTGTTGTTGTTTTTCTAGTTCTTTCAGGTGTAGGGTTAATTTTTTTTTTAGATTTTTCTTGCTTCTTGAGGTAGGCTTATAGTGCTATGAACATCCCTCTCAAGACTACTTTCACTGTGTCTCATAGATTTTGTAGTGGTGCATGTTCATTTTCATTTGTTTCTAGGTAATTTTTAATCTCTTCATTGATGGCATTATTAACCCATTCATTGTTTAATAACATGCTATTTGGCCTCCATGTGTTTGAATGTTTTAGAGCATACAATGGGGGTAAAGACAACTCTTCAAGAAATGGTACTGGGAAAATTCGACAGGTACATGCAAAACACGAAACTAGACCACCAGCTTACACAAGAATAAACTCAAATGGATTGCACACTCTCATTACTGCCAACGTGGTAATGTGTGATTCCTTTCTCAATTCCATATTCAATCGTTGCCAAGTAAATCCTATTCTTTCTTTGTAATATTCTATTCCCACTGCCTGGGCCTTGAGTTCAGGACATTAAATATTTTCACCCAAACTGCAACCACCATCTTTTAAAAAAAATTTTTTTATTGATTTTTAGAGAAAGAGGAAGGAAGAGGGAGAGAAAGAAACATCGATGCAAGAGCACATCAGTAGGCTGCCCCCTGCGTGCCTCCTGCTGGAGATCGATCCCCAAACCCAGGCATGTGCCCTGATGGCAGAATCAGAGCAGCAACACTTTAGTGCACAGGATGCCGCCCAACCAACTGAGCCACACCAGCCAGGGCACAACCTCCATCTTCTGAAGCATTCTCTAATTTCTCATATAATTCATCCTATACTCGAGTGACAAATTAATTTTCCTAAACCACAGATGTGACCCATCACTTCACTACCTAAAATATTTGTTCCTCAATATACAAGTCAAATCCAAAAACTTTTTCAGCTTGGCATTTACAGCCCTCCATTATCTGGTCTTTATTAATACTTTTTCATCTCTGCCACCCACTATTTCCTTACCTTGTGCTCCAGCCAAACATAGCTAAATTTAATCATATCTGAAAACTCCTTGAATAGTCCCTATATTCTTTCTTTTTTTAATGCTCACCCGAGGACATGTTCATTGATTTTTCTTCAGAGAGAGGGTATGAGAACGGGGGGAGGGGGGTGAAACATTGATGTGAGAGTAACAGCAGTTGCCTCCTGCATGTGCCCCAACCTAAGCCAGGTATTGAACCCACAACCTTGGTATGCACCCTGACCGGGAATCGAACCTGCCACCCTTTGGTGTACGGGACAACGCTCCAACCAACTGAGCCACACTGGCCAGGGCTCTCTATCTTCACTTATGTCATTTCTCTCCTCCCACCCCTAACCTGATTAACAGTCTCCATTCATTTGTAGCTTTCAGAAGCTTACCCAAACTTTGGTTCAAATAATCTCATTTTTCAAAAATCTTCCTCCATCCTGACTCTAATATATGTAAAGGCTATTTTTAATATCACTTATACTGCATTTCTACTATAGTTACCTGTGTAATTCATATCCTTCCTGTTAAGATTATAAGCAACTTGAGATATGAATGGCTGACTCATTTGTCTTCCCACAGGACACTGCACATGGCTGACATTCAATAAATATTAAATACATGTTGAATTTATAATAAAATATGTACATAAGATAATAGCATGGTTCATAAAATTATATAGGAAGTTTCCTTCATTTTCTAATGGAGAAAAAACACTGCCAAGAGAGTTTTTTGTTTTTTGTTTAAGTTACCTTAATTATTTTCTGTAAAGGCAGATTAAAAAGTGCATTTCCCCTAACATTGACCAGTATACCTTCCACCTCTTATGTGTACATGAATAGTTATAAAAACTTCCTTGGCTCAAAATATAAAATTGCTTTCCAAGGTTACAATTTTACATAATTATAGGTACCTAGTGATCATACACTCAATCGCCTTACCATTGAAAACAGTACTGTGGAAGGAAATGGCTTGCCTGGAGGCTGCCCCCAAGCCCACAGCGCTGAGACAGCCCCACTTGTTTTAGAGAAGAGCAGTCATAGTATAATTGTACTGTTCTCTTTTGCTTCCTCCACACCTCCATGACATCGATCAGCCCAAATGTTTGTTTACAGCCCATACTTCCAGGTTCACAAGTTAAAAATAATAGGCTTTAGGTTAAACAATTAACTCAGCAAAGATTTACTGAACAAGTACTATGTGGAAAGCACTGTTGGGGACACAGAAATTAATAAGACATAATTTTCATCTTCTGGAACTCATGATTAAATGCACAACACACACGTTAACAGCTCCATTATCAAGCAGATGATGTAAGTGCTAAAAAGCTTCCAACAGGGTGCAAACTAAGCTCTATAAAGAGAGAGAAATCTGAGATGAATTTAATCCGAATTATCAGGGAAACTTCAAATGAAAGATGGGTTTCTTTTTAAATCAAGCGATAACATTGAAGATTTTAAAGATTATTTTTGAGTAAATAACTTCATTTGTTTTAAGCATTTTTATTCACTAGAACTACAACAGAATTGCGTTTTTCCCATTGAAAAGGTAACTGATTTGACATGAGTTAAAATTTTAGTTATATGGATTTATTTATAGCTCACCTTGAAACACAGGGAAATGTATTTTACAGACAAAACTTGTGGCCTGTTCAAAGGAAAGAAACAATGTACCCAATAATCTATATTAATATTTACTTAAAATTATACTCTCAGAGAATGGCTAGGTACATATAAATGGGCCAATTTTTACAGAAATTTGTTCAGCATTTCTGTAGTCCATTAAAAGGGTAAATACTGAACTGAAAATAAAATTCAGGGCCCTAGATTCATTTTTCATTCATACGGCCTCTTCCTGCAGCACCGGCTTCTTCCAGATACATGGCCAGAGGTCTGACTCAGGCCTAGAAGCATTTGCTTTTCAAGTGAGCTCCACCGACACCATTTCTAGACTTAGATTCTCCCTTAAGGATTCGGAGCTGCCTTGACCTGATGCTGGACACGCTGCACACTGTGGGACAGAGGAAAGGACCGCACTCATCTCAGCTTAAAATTAGGGGCACAGAGGGGCGGGCAAGTCGCAGCTGACAGATGCCAATGGGGGGCATTTTAAGAAGAAGAAATTATGACAAGACAGGAGTGACCACAAACTGGGGACCATGCAGAAAGGAGTACGGTATTCCAAACTGCTACTATTTTTTTAAAAACTTCCAGCTCTTCATTACATTACAGAATTCATCACACGTTTTGTAATTACGGACCGGTTCAACAACAAATTAGGAAAAAGTTTTAGGATAAATTCTATGCAGTTTTACAAGACATTTGCATTTAAATATTCCATTCAAACCAATCTCTTGAGATTCCCTATAAATACAAAGGAACTAAAATCAGATGATAGGTTCAGGCAGGGGAAGCTGGGAACGAATAACTAATATAAATTTGGGATCGGGCTACAGGGTGCAGTGAGTGTCCTGCTCCAGGAGCCGGCGGGGACCCCAGTGGATGGGTTGAGCGGGGGAATATCTGCGCCCCGCGGGCCCCCGACACTGATTCCACAGCCGGGGCTCCGTCCCTCCTTCCTCAGCTCCTGGGCCCCGGCAGGTCACCCTTTCAACCCGCGGGGCCGCTCTCCCCGCAAACATGACTCCCCTGCGGGTGGTGAAGCCGCCCTCACGCACTCACCTGCTCACCGTCCCCCTCGCAGGGAGCTGTCCCCAAGGTGGGGGAAGGTCGCCCCCAGGGAGCTCCGGGAGGTGGTCCCACAGGAGGTCCCACAGGCGGGTGGCCCGCAGGCTCGCGGGAAGGGAAGTGGGCGGCCTCCGAGAGCGGGGCTGAGGGCGGGTGCGAGCCCTGGGGGTGGGGGAGGGAGGCGGGCGGGGTTGTGCCCAGGTGACCGAGACTAAGTCCCATGGCACCGAATTGAGCGTTTGGAGATTTATTTGGCCACCGTCGGAGGCTCCAGGGCTCCTGCCCTAAACAAACCCGCAGCCCCAGCAGTGTTTGCGGGAGGATATAAAGGCAGAAAAACAAACTCCTCTCTGTCTGGGAGGGGGAGCAGCTGGGTCGGGGCGCGGCGGGGAGCTGGCGGGGCCGCGGGGGGAGCTGAGCCCCGGCTCATTGACTCTCCAGTCGGCGTCCTCGGGGGCCGCTCCTCTGCGCAGGGAGGGGGGAGGGCAGCGCTTCTGCGGGAGGGTCCGCTGCTCCGGCTCATCCTCAAGTGGCGGCTGCAGGGTGGAGGATGGGGCGCTGTGCTTCAGGCGGCTGGGCCCGGGTCCGAGCGCACCCCGCCCGCTCCGCCCGGAGGAAGAGCCGCCCTCACCCGGAGAGGAGAAATCCCGCAACTTCAAGAGAAATGCCCCCCCAGGCCCCGGGAAAGAAAACCTTCGGGGATTTGCCCCCCGCCCGGAAATTCTGTTTGGGGGGGCCTCCTGGGCTGGAGGCTGACTTGGGGGGAAGGGGGACTTCCGTTCCTCCAGCGGGTGCGGGGCCGGGCCAGGCGGGGCTGGGGCGGGGGCGCTGCGTCCCCTCCAGCCCTGTCTCCGCGCAGCAGGGAGGGTGAAGGAGGGAAAGACACTCACCTTCCTGCAAACGGGAATTTAAAAAGCTGGGGCAGCAATACTCATATCTGACAAATAGACTTCAACATGAAGGCCACAGCAAGGGACAATAAGGCCCCTACACACTAAAGGAACGGATCCAACAAGGGGCATAACCCTGTAAGCACGTGTGCGCCCCAGACAGGAGCACCTCAATATGAAAAGAGCTTCTGCAGACGTTAATGGAGACATCGGCCGCAATGCAGCCATGGGAGGGACTTCAACATCCCACCCACCTCACTAGGGAGATCTCCCGGACAAAAATCAGCAAGGGAACAGGGACTCTAAGTGACACACTAGGTTAGATGCATTTAATCCACATTTACAGAACATTCCACCCCAAAGCCGCAGAAGAAACACTCTTCTCAAGGGCACACAGGACATTCTCAAAGATGGACACATGTTAGGATACAAAACAAGTCTCCACAAGTCCAAGAAGATTTAAATCACATCAAGCACCTTCTTGAATACAGTGCCAGTGGGAATGCAGACTGGTGTGGCCACGGTGGAAAGCAGTGTGCAGTTTCCTCAGAAAATTAAATCTGGAACTGCCAATTAACCCAGCGAGCCCACTTCTAGGAATATATCCTAAGAAACCCAAACACCCTGTATCCATAGCAGCACAATTTACAATAGGTAAGATCTGGAAACAGCCCAAGTGCCCATCAGTAGATGAATACATTAAAAATACTGTAGTACATTTTCTGCATGGAATACTACACAGCTATAAAAAAGGATCTCTCACCTTTTGAGTCAGCATGGAGGGACCTGGAGAGTATTATGCTAAGTGAAATAAGCCAGCCAGAGACAGACAAGTACCAGAGGATCTCACTCAGATATGAATCTAATGAACAGAACAAACCAATGAACAAAATAGATCCTGAGAAGCACAGAACAGGCTGACAAACCTCAGAGGGAAGGTGGAGGTGAGGGGAGGGGAGCGATTAACCTAAGAATTTATATGCATATAAGCATAACCTGTGGGCACAGACAATAGTGTGGTGAGGGTTTGGAAAGGGGGGATGCTGCTAGGTAGAGGGGATCAATGGGGGGAAAGGGACATCTGTAATACTTTCAAAAATAAAGATAAATTTAAAAATAACCAAAAAACCACACCACAGAACCTAAAAGTATATCCCAAAGACAAAAAGAACTACAAAGAAATCCTAAATTGAATCCAGTTACTTTAGTGTTAGTAAAACAATATTTGTATTGTTATTTTGAAAAGATTAGATATACATATATTGTATGTTAAAGCAAATAAGTAATTATGTTGATGTTATTAGGATCTCAGGTTTTCAGGGTAAAAATATACAAATATTTTTCCCCAAACATTTTTATAATTTATATATTTTTCAAGCTGTTAAGCAAAAATTCTATAATCTTCCATTGATTTGAAAACATCACTATGAATTCATGATATATTTTTTCCTATCTATGAAAATATGTGTTTCCTAGTCTGTCCACTAAAAAGGCCTGAAAAAAATGATGCCTAGTGGCAATGGGCTTTCCTACTCACTATCACTTAGATGGTGGTCTCTAAACACTATTTCCCAATAAAAGTGGCTAAACTTCAGTGCCCAGGTCTAATACAAGACACTTACAAAATACTCTTTAAGTATCTTGTCATGCCAGAAAGAAAGGACCTATCAGAATACTAGGGCCATATAAAAAGATAATTAACCAAAGGGGTTCCCCCTCCCTAAAGATGAGACAATTTAAACATGACTACAGTGGATTGAATCACATATAACCCATGTGTTATAAATCTATACAATTCCATGAGTTCATAAAGATGCTTAACAAAAAGCAAAACGATAAACATTTGGAAGTAGCTCTTCTGAAAACTGGTGATGAAAGGGAAAGTATCAGGCACTAATTCTGCTTTCCTCATAAAATCTGTACTTCAGAGTAATAATTGGATGACAAGGGAAAAGTCTTTATAGAAGAATTGCAGCTAATCAGAGCTAAAGCAATAATAAAAATGTAAAACTCATCATGTTTCAAGCCTTAATAACATAATGCATCCAAGCAATGAATCAAGGGATGCCAAAACCCTTCCACGAAAGGTGGATCAGGTTCATTATGTTAATCTTTTGACTTTTGTGTATGTTTAAATGTTTCCATAATAAGTGTTTCCATCTTTAGGCTCCTTGTCCCTAGCATAGCACCTGGCATGTAAGAGTCAACCATTTTTTGTTTTATGTGACTCAGTTCAGTCAGACCTTATCTGTGTTCCTCAAACAGCTCCCCATTTTTAGGAAATCTTTTGTTTCTGTCTAAACCTGTGCTGCTCACACTTCAATGTGCCTGAGGGTCGTGGAGTGGGACTGGAGGTTCTGCGTTTCTAATAAGCTCCAGACGGTGATGCGTTTCCTTGGCTGTGGACCGTGCTTTGGGCCTCAAGGATCTGAACCAGTGATGTAGTTAGTGGACAGGATGTGATCTCATATCCAACTACAGGAATAAGAAATAGAAATACATTATAGCTGTTTACTCATTCCACCCATTTTAGGAAACAGCATCGAAAAAAAATCTACCACATTGAGCACGTTGACCCGGCCCCTCAACCGCCACTGTTGGACGGGGCTGTGGGAGCCCCTGGCTGCCACCGGGCTGCGTCTGGGATGATGCCGCAGCCGGTCATGGCCCGGGGACGGCCACATGCTGCGGGAAACAGTGCGCGGGAAAGGCGGCAGAGAGCTAGGGCCAGACAGTATGTATTTGTTGGCTTTGTTGGCCACAGGGTCTGTTGGAACATGAGAGTAGACAATATGTAAAGAAAAGGAAGGGATTGTGTTCCAATAGATCTTTATTCACTGCAATTCAAATTTCATATAATTTTCACATATCACAAAATATTATTCTTCCTTTGATCTTTTACCAACATCTTAAAAATACAAAAAATTTTCTTAGTTCACAGGCCGTGCAGAAACAGCAGGTCAGATTTGAGCCATAGTTTGCCAACCACTGGTTTAAAAGATGGAAAGTCAATTCTTATTTTTTGGTTTTTGCTTTCTTACTGCTACTATATGTTTTTTCAACCCACTCAAAAGTGCATATTCCTAAAAAGTAGACCCCCAGCTCATGCTTTCTCAGAGCGCAGGGATCTTCTCAGGGGTGTTTTTAATCTCTCTCTGAGGGTGAATTCCAATACAAATCGGTATCTTCACACCAACACCTTTCAGCAACATTACCAGGTCTTAGCTCCCACAGAGAAGGTCATTACAACCAGCTACTGCAGTTCATGCTAAGGTATTCATTGGAGTGTTGTTTAGAATAAATTTTAAAGACCAAACAAACAGTTAAATAGAAATTATGGAATTATGTGATTCTATCAGGTCACCACTAAGTGGAAAAATACTGGTAGAAGAATAGAATTTACAATGTGATCACGTTTTACGCATTTATGAAACAAGTGTGATTTGTAATATTTAACATCAATCTAAATACATTCACAGAGTTACTGAAAGATTAGAAATATATTTAACCCCGAGGTACCAAAGGAGTTTTAGAATAGACTCTATTTTTATAACGTACCCTAAACGTCAGGCTACAGTTTGAAGCTGTGTATCATGTTCTTCAATATTAGAGTTCTGCTCAATCTAAATTTTGGGTACAGCAAAAAGTTGAAGTGTGGCTCAGTTATGTTCCACTGAGTTGCAAGAGGGCTTTAGCACATCAAGGATAAAGGGCTTCCACTCTTAAGGACAATCAGATCACGAACGGAATCAGGCTTCTGTTGATAAACATAAATCCCAGGGATATAATCTACATCCTAAAGTCAAATTCATTCACAGAAAACCACTTGTGCCAGGAACCAGCCTGAAAGAGGAACAAAGGCAGGGAGGTGCGGTGGCCCAGAGCGAGGTGCTGGAGCCCGGATGGAACGAGGAAGGTGTGAGTCTGGGAGGGCCCCCTGCACAGTGTTGGCGCTGGAGCCAGAGCACCCCGAAAGGCGGGCGACATGGCAGGAGGGGTCAGACAGCAAGGTCCGGGGGCACCCCGCAGGCAGGACCGCCCAGCCTGGCCTTCAGAGCCGACAGGGTAAGTCATCTGCAGAAGAGGTGGCCCGGCACAGGGTGAGGAAGGATGGGGTGAGGAGGGCACATGCCTGGAAGGGACAGCAGTGGAGACAACCCAGTGTGGGGGTCACAATCCAGCTGGGAGGGAGGGGACACGTGCGCAGGGGCGGGGCGACAGAGCTGGTTACCCACAGGGAGCCTGACCAGATAATCAGATACTGCGGGTGGGGCCCGCTTACTGCCAGGAAAGGGACTAAGAAGGGAAAGGAAACAACTAGCATGAACCCCGCGGGATAGATTGGTGAGAACTCCTGCTTTTCAATATATTCCCAGAGAACTGCAGACGCGTGTGCGCGGATGTGCGTGTCCTCTGCACACACGGTCCCTGCTGCTCTGAGGGGCCCGTGAGCAATGAGCCCGGGAGCGGCGCGCACCCCACAGCCAGCGCCGGGCCTTGGTCTCTAAACGTCCTCGCCCCTAAGAGGAGTCGGGGCTCTTATGGGAAAGGCTGATTCCAGGGCTGGGCAGGAAACCGCAGGGCGAGCCTGGAACATCCTGTGCCCAGAGAGCAAGGAAGAGCTCAAGGGAAAATGGGGACAGGTCAGAAAGACAGGAGGGCACCCCGAAAGGCCACCACGGGCCCAATGGGGGGAATTAAGCACCAAAACAGTCAGCTTTCCCTTCTCCCTCGTGCCCACTTGTCTTTAACTGTCTCGGTGCAGAAGGGATGGCGGAATGAGGGCCCCAGCACCTGGCAGACAACATGGTACCGGCTGATTCCAGCAGGAATCATCGCGGGCGCTGTGCCAGCTGCGAGAAATTCAGAGGAGGGGCCAGGTATTGGCACCGCTCAGAGGACCCCGCACAAGGGATCTGTGACATACAGAACATAAATAGGAGCTTCACTGTGGGCGAGCCCGGCAGACGCTTCTTAACCGCACGCTCCAGGTCAACAGCGCCAGGCCTGGAGCCGAGCGTGTGCCCCAGGTCGGCTGTGCTGGAAGATCCGCGTCGCTGCGGGACGCGCCCGCCCGGACGGCAGAACCTGCGCTGCGTGAGGGAGCTCCACGCGGCCCCGAACGGGAGTCCACAGAATAGCTGCCTGCACTCTTCAAACTGGAAGTCAGGAAAAGCAAAGGAAGCCTGAAGACTGTCCCAGATGAAGGAGACTAAAGAAACGGGACAATGGGCACAACACAGCGTCATGGATGTTCTTTGACTATAAAGGATATTACCGAGACAATAGGAAAATCTAAATGATATCCAAGATTACATATTAATACTGAACCAATTTTAATTCCCCCATTTTGATAATTATACCGCAGTTCGGTAAGATAATTCCGTCTTCATAGGAAATGCACACTAAAGTACTGAGGAGTAAAGAGGCATGTGTGTAACTTTCAGATTTTATATATATGTGTGTGTGTGTATGTGTCATACCTACATTTATATTTATCTAGGAAGAGAGAAGGGAGGAAGGGTAAAGCAAATGTAGTAAAATGTTAGCATTTGGGGATGGTACCCAGGAATTCTTCCTACTATTCTTGCAGCTGTTTTGTAAGTCTGAAACTGCCAATACAGAGTTTTCTAAAAGACAAATAAATTCAGAAAAATTATTTTAACAAATTGTAACCCATTGAATAAAATAAGCCATGAGCCTATATTGATAAATGAGTCAATCAGAAGTGTAGGGAAGAGACCGTTGCATAGGCCCAAAGTACTTCCCTATAAAACACTAATTGCTTGTAAAGTGAGGAGGGAACATTACAGAGGAGAAACCAAGCAGGTACCACCCTCCCTGACCCACATTAACATCACCAAGAATGGCAGAGCAACAGCGCAGGCCCCACCACAGGACACAGTTAGAAGAGTGTAGGACGACTTCTGTGGTGCTCGGGCTAAAAATGTATAACCGAAATCTCATCATAAGGAAACATCAGAAAATCCACCCGAAGGACAGTCTACGTTACGGAGCTTACTCTTCAAAAGACCCAAGGTCATGAAAGCCAAGGAAAGACTAAGGGCCTGCTCCAGACTGAAGGAGACGAACACACACTACAGCTAAATGCAACCCAGGGATCTGAACAGGATCCTTTTGCTATAACAGACACTACAGACAAGTGGCAAAAATGGAAAAGAATATGAGGATGAAATAATAGAATGTATTCGTGTTAATTCCTGATTGTGAGGGTGGTCTGGTAGCAAGTGGAAGGTACTGACTGGTAGGAAATAAACACTAAAGGAATCGAGGTGTTGGCATAATGTCAGCAATTTACTCTCAAAGGGTTCAGAGGAAAAGAGTTCTTTGTACTAAAACTTGGAGCTTTCTCTAACTTTAACACTATTTCTAAAAAATAAATCAATAGAAAAGGGAAGAAGCCTTAGGCAAACTTTATTTCCCCACAAGGAAAGATCTATGAATCAGGGTCTAAAATGACACGCGATGAGTCTAATGGCAATATAACTAACAATTGTAATACATGCCAACATTGATGGCAGCCACAGCAGCAGATATAAAAGTGATGTCTGTCTAAATCTTTAGGATCAAATATAGTGATAAAATTGGAATAGATAAAAAAGCTATCAATTAACACCACTAAAGTGTGAAGGACATTTTGGTGGTTTGGGTGTGGTTTAAACCGCTGGTATTTGGGCAGTTCCAGTATATAAACCTCCATAGTGCTGGCTTTCACTTAGAAAACATGCTTGAAACTTAGATGCCAAGAAACATAGTTTAAAATACTATAAATTTTCAGCACACACATGATCCAGAAATATTTTTCTTTAATAAAGATCTCACATGTTATGCGTTTAATGGAAAACAATTATTGAAATGTTATGTAAACAGTCCAGTAAATAAATTTTTACTATTTGTTTCAGATCATATAATATTTCTTCAGAATCTGTGCATATTCTCGTGATGTTTTCACAAGTAGATCTTGTTGTGAAGTTCACTGAGCAACGGATCCTACAGGATAAGCTCTAAAGGATTCAGATTCAAATGCAGCAGCACCTGGAAAGAAAAGGAAAATTATATTCTTTATCTACACTACCAGTAAGTATAAGTGTTAAGAAGAATGAAAACATCTGTATATGACGACAGTGCACAGCACAAGGTTACTGTGGCCTGTGGTCTGCCCGAGGATGCACACGGGATGAAGTGCTACTGTGGACACGAACAGCAGTGTGCTGGTTGCCAGAGGGAAGGGGGTGGGGGGCAAAGGGGGGTCTTAATATACGGTGATGGGAGAAGATATGACTCTGAGTGGGGGCACACAGAGGAATATACAGATCTTGTAACAGAAACCCAGCCCTGAAACCTATGTGTTCATATTAACCATTGTCACCCCAATAAGTTTAATAAAGTGTTATATATAAAACCAAACCAAAACAAAAATAAACAAAACAGAATTGCTATCATGGCTAAGTAGCAGGCATCTGGCTGCCTTGAGGGTCATTCATTCACTCAACAGCCACACAGTAAGGAGCACGGCGGGCGCTGGAGTTAGAGGGGAAGCTGCTCAGGCCAGCCCTGGACAGTCGCCCGCTGTAAACTGAACAGACGGAGGAGCAGGCAGTTTCCACTCAGAGCCGCATGCACCGTGGCGAATATAAAACAGGGCCCCCCTGGGGCACACAGAAGGGACATTCCAGTTGTGTGTCAGCATGGCTGGCCTCTGGGGAGCGGGGATGTGTAAGTTGATACCCGAAGGACACGGGAAACCTATGCCAGAAAGAGAAGGGCAGCAGATGCCAAGACTAGGGGCGAGGGGGGCTCCTGTGGAGCCGAATCGCCTCGTTTGCCAGACGCTGGAGCAAAGGGGCGGAGGAGGGGAAGTAGCGCCTAGAGACAAGTCTGAGTAATTTGGCCAAAACAATGGACTTGGTGTTTTTACTCCACGCAAAGGAATCTGGAGATTTTCCTGAGGGCAGAGGTGACTGACAAAGTCAGTGACTGGAGATCTAAATGTCGCCCCCGGGTGATAGCTATGAGAACTGTAGCTGCTTCACTAAGTCCTGGTCCCTGGTGAAAACCTGAGAAGTGGGTGACGCCCAGATTTCTGGCAACAGTTTCAGCTGACATTCCATCAGCATCACAGAGGAGAGGAAGGGGGTGGCCAGAAAGGGGAGATGCACGGCCCGGCTGGGTGGCTCAGCTGTAGGACTGTCCCTTGCAACTAAAGGTTGCAGGTTCGATTCCCATCAGGGCACATACCTAGGTGTCCGGTTTGCTCTCGGGTGGGGGCAGGAACGGGAGGTAATCAATCGATGTTTATCTTTCACATCAATGCTTCTCTCTCTGTCTAGCTCTCTCCCTCCCTCCCTCTCTCTCTAAAATCAGTAAAAACATCTCCTCAGGGGAGGATTGAAAAAAGAGAGAGATACACGGACTGTTGAGGTTTCTAAAAGCTACGGGACGCGATGAGCAGATGCAGAATAAGCGGATCTTCCTCACGCTGCACTTTCACTGTTCACTCGCTTTGGACAAGAAAACACATGGTGCAGTCAGTGCCTGTCACCCGGACATGGAAAATGCCCTTCCCCACTTACAGTGTGTTTCAAAAATCAATGATGTTTCAATTTAATTAGCAAATTTTGGCAACATACCTTCTTTTAGTTTTCTACTTAGAGTTTTTTTCAAGCTCCTGCTGCATCTGCAGGAAGTCAAATATATTTATACTCTTTCAGTTTAATAAGAGACATTATTATAGGAATTATAAAGAGCTTATGAAATGCGTCCTTTAAATAATGCTTTTAGAGACTAGACCTAACTTGGGGGTTGCGTAAACAGAAAAATAATCACATAAATAAAATAAACTCAATTTCTATTATTTTAATTTTAGATAACAGAAAGCATGTATATGTAATGCTATTGAGATTAACCTGATAAAAAGCATAATTAATCTTGGTCTATTGAATAAACATAACTTCAGAAAAGTGATGTTTCATCCCATTGGTTCAAAGAAGTTCAATCGAGTCAAGTCATATTTCACACTGAGTGCATTACTTTGCAAGTCTTAGAAAAACTGCCCTTTTTAAAAGTTTTGGGGCTTGTTTTCCATTTTAATGAAGTTTTCCTTAAAGTGACTTTTCTATTCTTATACTTTTAGAAAATTAAAATCTCAAGCTATGTTCTATGCCATTAATTTTTCAACCTAAAATGACAAAAGCGGTACTGTCATAGGTCGTGTGAAAATTCTACCAGCAAAAATAAATAAATAAATAAATAAAGCTACTTTGCTGTCTGTTCTATGACTGAAACATTTCTTTCTAGAAATTAGGGATAAATTTGGAAACATTCAACTAATTATAATTATAGTCTTCTTCACTATAAAATGTGTGGGGATATTGCAAATGGTATTACATATCCCAATCTAGAGCATTCTTAACTTAAACCTTTCTTGTAAAAGGTATCTTCTCCCTAAGTGCCTGAAACAGGGTTTAAAATACTCTGCTAAACATAAACACTGTGGCGATCATGATAATGTGATACCCAATGCCTTTCCAAATTTTAGGTGTGAAGACAAATTTGTTGCCTGAGATGTTCCCCAGTATTTTCGGAGGCTGTTCTCCGTCACACTTTACAAGAGCATGAGCGACAGGCCTTATTACACGGAGAGGGTGGCAGCGACCTTGCTCGACAGGCCTTGTGGTGCTAACTCAGCACCTCATAGAGAGAGGCCTTTACTGAATCAATTTCATGTTACCATTAATAAACAATATGTGCAATGTAAAGCACATTTTTACACAACTTGAATTAAGAAACCACTGATGTAACTATCTTTTCCCCAAAAAGCACTTTTCCTAAATATTTACTTCTGTGACATTTATGCTTATTTCTAAGTGAGGATTCTGTTCAGATGGTGGAAGGAGCTTGAAGTCCAACATTCATAAGGAGAACACATCTGCAACTTTATTTATATTTTTCCATTTACCAAAAATATAGAAAGGTGAGGAACTTATGCACAGAAAAACAATGCATCGGCAACTTTAAATCCAAAGGATTTATAACTAGGATTTTTCTCACTACTGGTAGTTCTCAAACTATATCCCATAGGAATCTGAGTTTCCACCGGGGACAAGTTAGGACTGCAGAGCCTGAGTCTCCTTCCCTCCTTTAGCTAGACAGCTCTGAGTCTCTGTTTTATATGATACAGTTTCATGAAGAAAATTTTTTTAAAGTTCTAGTCCTTGAAAGAAAATTGTTGAAGGTGTGAAAATCACTGATTTAGTCCAAGTCCCCAATTTTACATAAGAGGCAACCAAGGCTCAGAGAGATTGTAGGTCGATCGCCCGAGGTCACGAAGCCAACGGGCTGCAGGCAGAAGCGGGTCTGCGTCTCCCTCCTGAGCCTCGGGCTCCGTGGCAGCTGCTTCCTCACACTCAGGAGAGACACACGGGCTTTAAGCAGAACTCAGAGGAAACCAGCGCGGGAACTTTGCCGTGTGGCTCAACAACGTTTCGGCAGGGGACGCGAAATAGCAGCTTTCTAACTAAACTGCACGTTTCAATGTCATGAATAAAAATCAAGGGACGGAAATTAGCATCACGTCTCCTCTTAGGAGCGGCCGGGACACTCGGTTTATAAAGCGCAGGACAAGAAACGAAGGAGAAAGTCTTCAGTTAAACCGAACAAGCTGAAATGGAGGAAATTCTTCCTTAAAAGAACGACTCCTTCCCCCAAAAAACCTGGTTTACCAAACCCATCAAGACGTGAGTGATCCATGTTGTGGGTCCCCTGTAGCAGAATTTAAAACCCGCAGCAGGTCTCTGTAGCACCTAGCAGGCTGCTGTCCCACTTTCTCCTCCTCAGTCGGTGTGAACGACAGACACGCGCTAATTCCCAGGGTGATTTAACCACCAGAAAGGGCAGGGCCCGCCTCCCTGCCTTCCTCTCACAGGAGGACCTGGGCTCTCTCCACCCGCCCCTGGAGCAGGGGTTTGCCTGGTGGGTGAGTCCGAGAGAAGGAACTGAGGTCACTTGCCTGTTCGGGGCTCTTCCTGGAGAAGTTGTGTCGCCCAAGGGCCAGCAGTGGGTCCCGGCACCTCCCGCTGAGCAGCCTCAGGCGATGCGCTGGGAACCCAGCGGGAGGGCGGCTGTGTGCCCGCAGCCCCTGCTCTCATCTCAGAGGGGAAGTGGGTGTCACTTGCCACCTTCCCGCCACAGCTCCAAGAAACGTGACTCCACAACCCTCACAGAAAGGTTTTCTTCTTCCCCGACTTCTACTTAATGTGCATTGTCCAGAACCCAACAAAGGCTCCCCTGCTCGACACACTAAATGGTCCACACACCAGGCCCTCAAGGGTGGGCTTACTGGAACGCGCAGGAGAGGCAGGGTGGGGGAGAACAGGGACAGGCCCACAGCTGCAGCAGGCTGAGCCCACAGCCCCAGCAAACCCAGTGGTTGCGGATGGGTTAGGGTGCAGCCCCCACACTGCAGACCAGCAGAGGGCAACAGTCCAGCAGCATCCCTAGCCCCACCCCAAAATCCAGGTCCCTGCCCAGTTGCAGCAGACCAGTAGCAGCAGCAGAGACAAGTCTCCAGCCTCCTGGCCGCAGCACTGTGCTGCCAGTGGCCACGGGGAATGAGGCCGCAGCTCAGTGGGCTCACAAACTAGCTCCCCTCAACTGGCCACATCCCCCTGCCCGCCACGCTGGTGGCGCCCTGAGACCCAGGCAACCCGGATCCAGCACCAGCACCCACCACCCTGGTCAGCCTGCTGCCACCACTCCCATGTCCAAGGCTAAGCCTCCCACACCTTGAATCACTGCACCCCCTCCCCAAGCTTAAGTAGCACAGTAAGAGAAAAAAAATCCTGAGCTACAGCACCACCTACTGGGAAACTAAAGAAAGACCCCAAGTTATCAACCTGCTGAATGGTGGAAACCAAATGTCCCTAAATAAGAAAAGTGTTCACTACTTCAAATGCACCAGCAGAGAAACAACCCATTAAGCAGCATGGACCACCAAGGTAACGCTAACAAAGAAAGAAAATGACAGTTCTCCAGAAAGAAACTCAAAATAACGGCTGGTTGTGATACACATGAGAGAGAAATCAAAATAGCAGTCATGAAGAAACTCAACAAGACAAAAGAAAACTCAAAAGGCAGTTCAATGAGCTCAGAAATAAAATGAATGAACAGAAGGAGTACTTTACCAAACAGAAGAAAACTATGGAAAGAACCAAACAAATTCTGGAGCTTAAAGAACTCCATAAAGGAGATGAAGAATGGATCTATTAATAACCATGATACACAATGAAGCCTAGTTGCTATTTCAAGACTCCCTACCATTGCCATCTTAGTCACCAGTCATTCAAGTGCTGGCAAGATATACAGACATAAGTGACCTTCATTTTAAAAATTCAAATATATCGGCAAACATACTGCTGCGAGAGATGTCTGAGATTTTGCTGCCTACGTTTTCTTCAAGGATTTTCATGGTTTCACAACTTAAGTCTTTTATCCATTTTGAGTTTATTCTTGTGTATGGTGTGAGTTGGTGGTCTAGCTTCTTTCTTTGCATGTCCCTGTCCAATTTTCCCAGCACCATTTATTAAAGAGACTGCCCATTGTATGCTCTTGCCTCCTTTGTCAAATATTGAGCATAAAGGCTTGGGTCCATTTCTGGATTCTCTGTTCTGGTCCACTGATTTATATGCCCGTTTTTGTGCCAGTACCAGGCTGTTTTGATTACAGTGGCTTTGTAGTATAACTTGGTATCTAGTATTGTGATCCCTCCAACTTTGTTCCTCTTTCTCAAGTTTGCCGTGGCCATTTAGGGTCCTTTTGGGTTCCATATAAATTTTTGGAGAGTTTGTTCTAGATCTGTGAAATATGCCACTGGTATTTTAATAGGGATTGCACTGAATTTATGGATTGCTTTGGGTAGTATGGACATTTTAATGATGTTAATTCTGCCAATCCATGAACACAGTATATTCTTCCAGTTGTTTATATCTTTCTCTATCTCTTTCTCTCTTTTTAACATATCTTTATTGATTTCAGAGAGAGGAAGGGGAGGAAGAGGGAGAGATAGAAACATCAATGATGAGACAGTTATCATTGATCGACTGCCTCCCTCACACCCCCTACTGGGGATTGAGCCCACAGCCCAGGCGTGTGCCCTGACTGGGAATCAAACTGAGATCTCCTGGATCATAGGTCAATGCTCAAGTGCTGAGCCATGTCCAGCCAGGCCTCTATTTTTTTTATCGTCCTATACTTTTCTGAGTATAGGTCTTTTACCTCCTAGGTTGTTTATTCTGAAGTATCTTAAATTTTTTGTTGCAATGGTAAATGGAATTGCTTTTGTAATTTCCCTTTCTGAGAGTTCACTATTGGTGTATAAAAATGCCTCACACCGAGCCAGCGGAGCTCAGAGGATGAGCAGCAACCTATGATCCAGGAGTTCGCACTTCGATTCCCAGTCAGGGCACATGCCCATGTTGTGGGCTTGATTGCCAGTGGGGGGCATGCAGGAGGCAGCTGATCAGTGACTTTCTCATCATTGATGTTTCTATCTCTCTCTCTCCTTCTACTCTTCCTCTCCCTGAAATCAATAAAGATATATATATGTTAAAAGTCCCTCACACTGATCAGAATGGCTATCATCAACAAATCATCAAATGACAAGTGTTGGTGAAGATGTGGAGAAAAGGGAATCTTAGTACACTGTTGCTAGAATGTAGACTGGAGCAGCCACTATAGAAAACAGTATGGAGTTTCCTCAAAAAATTAAATATGGAACTGCCATTTGACCCAGTGATCCCACTTCTAGGAATATATCCTAAGGAACCCAAAACACCAATCAGAAAGAATTTATGCACCCTATGTGCATAACAGCTCAATTTACAATAGCGAAGATCTGGAAACTGCCCAAGTGCCCATCAGTAGATGAGTGGATAAAAAAGCTGTGGGACATTCACACCATGGAATACTATGCAGCTGTCATAAAGGAAGGATCTCTTACCCTTTGAGACAGCATGGAGGGACCTAGAGAGTATTATGCTAAGTGAAATAAGCCAGTGAGAGAAAGACAAGTCACATGATCTCACTCATATGTGGAATCTAATGAACAAAATAAACTGATAAACAAAATAGCTCCAGAGACATAGAAGTATAGAACAGACTGATGAATATCAGAGGGAGGTTGGGGGTCGGATAGTGGGGAGAGGGGAGAGATTAATCGAAGAATTTATATGCATATATGCAGAATCCATGCACACACTCAACAGTGTAGAGAAGGCCTGGGGTGGGTGGGCCAGAGGGGGCCGATGCTGGGTGGAGGGGATCGGGGGGGGGTGGGGGCAGAAAGGACATCTGTAATACTTTCAATGATAAAGATAAATTTAAAACTTAATTAAAAATTCATATATCTCCTTAATTTAACTATTTAGAAAATGTACAACTGCTCTGCAAGACATTTTATAAAAATTGAAATAAAAATGCTGTAAGTAAAGTAGCAATTAAGAACATTCTCTCACATAAGAAGATGACAAAAAATGTTCACTTAAAAACAGAAATTAATCCTTTTAGTATTACAAGCGTATTTAATTCATAAAAAGGGTTCTTGAGGCAGGAGTCCCCAAGTTGTATCTTGTAGTAGAATTTCTAGAGGGTACAAAACTATTATTAGCATTTTGAACAAAAAGTGTCTCCTGGCCTGGCATCGTGCCAGGAGTGCTGTGTAAAGATCTCTCCTGTTGCTTCTGCCTGAGAACTTCATTTTTGACCTCTGCCATCCTCTCCTTAGTCCTGTGAAGATTGTAAACAACAAATGCTTAGTATTTTATTTTTCCCTAAGTGACCTGCATTTTTTTAAGTAGCCACAATAGTAAACAGAATTTCCCTTTTTAACAATGAAAATGTGTTGGAGCAGACCTTCTATATTCAAGTATAGGTTCTAAATGGTTCTAGAGAAGCACTATGTTTCTAGGGAGGGGGGAGGGGGTTCCTCACTAACAAGTAATCCAAAGCAGGGAAGGGAGAGAAATGGCTGTGATGTGGGCGTTTCTCAGGTGACACTTGCTGGCTCCTGGAAGGACTGTACCTACAAGATTCTGGAGGATGCCCTTGGGCATATCTAGTGAACCACTTGAGAGGTTTTTTTAAATAATCCCTCAAAGACACTGTCAAGCATTTGCTTTCACCACCCCTGTACAATACACTCATTACCTTGGAGATTTTAAACATTTCCCATGGACGCATAATTTAGAGCAACAACCTCTATGGGAACAAGACAGCCTCGCTGGGGATCAAAATGAACGAAAACAGCTCCAGAGGCGATCAGCTTGTAACACTGTTCCCAAGGCACCGGAGCTGGGAGCCCCCCTTTCTGTCTCCCCGCCCCCCCCTCAGGGCTCCACCACATTCTTTTCAGCAACTGTGTCAATCATACCGCCCTTCACCCCTGTTCATCTTTCCCCATTTACCCTGCAGGCCTTTGAGCAGAAAAACTATAAAGGATAGTTTGTCTCAAGGCAGCCTCCAGTGATAATAACAAAGGTCACAGTGAATAAAGTAAATTACCCAGCGCCAGAATGTGCCCAGCACTTAACCCTTTCAGTTTAAGTTATTTTCCAAAAGTAGTTAAACTCATTAATATTTCTATTTAGGGTAATTACAACATGCAACTTTATAAAAATATCGCTGTCTAAATTATAAAGCTTCAAAAACAGCTTAAAGACTAGTACATCATGGAGGTTAACTTAGGAAAATATTAAGGGGGGAAAAATAAAATGGGGAAGAGATGTAAACTGTCCTGGACAAACATTTGATAGACAAGTTCATTTACTAACATAATTTTCCAAAGTTATACTTCTTAGTTACCTTCTATTCCTACTAATCTCATGAACCTGGCTTGATAAAAATTATGCTTTAGAAACTAATTAATGAGGTAAACTTATTTTCTCTGATTTTGTGTTTTGACTTACTCGAGTAGTAGACGTGACAGTGACTTTGTACATTGGTTTTCTCTCTGGTGGAGTTGGTCATATTTTTCGAATTTGGAAAGTTCAGATTCCAGATCTTTCATTATGAGTTCTAACTCCCTTATTAATGAAGCTTTAGTATTCTCTCTTAACTGCTGTAGATTTTCTTGAGGTAATGATTGCATCTGAAGCAAATAAGAAGGATACATTTTTTAAAAAGCATAATTTGAATAATTATATTTGTTTCCTTTAATTTTGAGTCAATAATTCACAGAGCAGATTTAAACATGAAAGTAAGCTGGTTTGAAATATTAGGTTAACTAAATTAAATCTAAATTATAAAAATAAAGTTAAATCTTCCTTTTTTATTTAAATTTTATATTGTTAACACTATTGTAGATGTCCCCCGTTTTCTGCCCCTTTGCTGCCTCTAACCAGCCCCCACCCCCCTCCCACCTTGGCCATCACCACAGTGTTGTCCGTGTCCATGGTCTATGCATAGATGTTCTTTAGCTAATCCCTTAACCTTCCTTTCTCCAGGCCCTCCGAACCCCCTCCCCTCTGACATCTGTCAGTCTGGTCCATGTATCCATGTCTCTGGTTCTATTTTGTTCATCAGTTTATTTTGTTCATTAGATTCCACTTATTAGTAGTGTCATATGGCATTTGTCTTTCTCTGACTTGCTCATTTCACCTAGCCTAAAATCTTTCTTTTATTAGTACTCATGCATTCTGATAACTCAAAAAATAATAGAATCAATTTACATTTTTAAAAATCAAACAATAGAACTTATTATAATAGTATAATTTTTAAATCAACATTTTTACTTTTCTTCCTTATAGTCATGTTTTACATCAATTGGTCTTAAAAATAAAATGATCCTCCAGTAAGAATCATTCTGAATGGTCAATTTAGTGATAATAATGATGGAAATTAAAATACTGAAATGAGAAACATGCCACCTTCCTTCCTGAAATCTACAGAACAAATTGCTATTAAGGGAAGTGGGGGAAACACATACAATGTCTATGTCCAAAGTGAAATTTGCAGTGAAATGAAATAAAGCACATTAAAGATCAAGAAATTAACCTGTAATGACAGATAGGCTTGTTCTAATTTTTCCTTTAAATGCTGTACTGTTCTCTCGCTAATCGTCTGTTCATGCTGTTCTGTTTCTGACATCTTCATTTTCATTTTTTTTCTGAGCATTTTTGCTTTTTCTTTCCACCTATGTTTTTTATCCTCTAGTTTTTCACACTTCTTTTGAATTGCTTTCACTGATGATAATGTCTGTTGAAGTGTATTTTCTTCATCCAGATGTGTACATGCTGAAGATGCAGGTTCCTGTATTGCTATGAAATCATCAGTCTGCATGAATGAAATAATATAGTTTGGTTATGAAGCTGTGGACTTAGAATAGTCTTAATTTAACATGTTAATTGTGATATTTTGAAATGAATTCAGTTGCAGTAAAATGTTATCCATACTGTAGTACAGTCTTAGAATGTGGAACCTTGGATTACTCAGAATCAAGACCAAAGTTAAAACAACCAGGAGTCACAAACATATATTTGCTGTCATCATATTTGCCACACAGAGTCTGCAGTTGATTTTATACTCTTTTTTTCTGTGACTGTTTCATGTCTTTCCTCCACAAAATGACTCTATGGCACCTCTTAGGAGAAAGCCTCTTACCTCTTCCCCCATCTTAACTCTTCATAATTTTTGAAGAAGTGCAGGGATATCATTTTGAGGTATTTAGGACTGAGTCAACAAATGCATCCCAAAATAAGACTTTCAAAATGAGACTCTAATTAATGAATCTTCTAACTATGGATTCTAACGCCATAAGTCTTGTATTGAACTACAAACGGTTGATGCTCATTTGAATTGCATTCCCAGAAAAAATGATCCCATGGGTTGCGGAGAAATCACATCTCTCACTGTAAAAGTTTAAGCGAGATGAGCCCTAAAAGAGTGGGGCTTAAATCAATAGTGAAATATTGAAATTCTTTGTTATTTCCCACAAAATAAGGGTCCATACTAAAAAAGAACAGCACCGTCAACAACAAACCTGCTGGAATGTCAGTGATAGTGGGAGGAACAGCTTCCTTAGAGATGATGATTGTTTGCTAAGACAAGGCGAGTGAGACAGTTACTGAAACATGTGTACAACTCCTTTGCACTTCTCCATGAAGCAGTGCTGGCCTTAGTCACTGGTTTCTAGTGAATAGAATGTGGTGGACCTGCTGTGTGACTTCTGTGTCTGGTGACACAGCTCCCATCTCACTCTCTGTCGGGAGGTTCACCCTGAGACCCAGGCACCCTGTTGTGAAGGATGAAGCAGCCCAGGCCACATAGTCAGTCCTTGTCTTGGTGGCAGCTGAGTCTGCCCCAGCTAATGTCCCAGCCAAAAGCCTGCTGCCACTGACAAACAGGTGAATGAATAGCCTTTACATGAGTCTAGTTCCCAGCTTCAAGTCACCCCAGCTGATGGCAAGTGGAAAAGAAATGAGCTGGCCTCACTGCAGATTTGCGAGCAAAGTAAATGCTGTTTTAAGACACAGGGTTTAGGGGTGGTTTATTAAGCACCAATAAATAACTGGCACAGATACTGATATTAAAAATGGAGTGCTGACACCCACATGTGGGAGAGTGACTTTGAACAGGAGGTAGGTGGATCCAGAGATAATGTATAGAGGTGTGACAATGAAAACCAAAAGGGCCTCCAAGAAACAGTGAGTGGAGGCCTCATAGCCCTGAGGAGGCTGACAGCAAGTGCTTCTGGGCAAGAGAGCAAAATGACACTGAAACAAGGATGACGGGGTTCTCCCTAGGAAGCCCTGAAAGTGAAATGCACTAGAAAGATGAGCTAAAGGAAGACTATTAAATGGCAGAGAACCAGAACTTACCAGGTTCCAATATCCATTTCCCATTTAGAGTTTCTCCCACATGTCCAATGGTCAAATAATGCTAAAATACACACATGGCTTCTGGGTAACATCAAATCCAGGGTGTTCCAGGAAAGCATGGTCTAAGGATGAAGCCAAGACTTATAAAACCCTTAAGACCTCAAAAGACTTATGTGGTGCCTCAGATGCCTTTAAGGATTTCCAGAATGTGAGAGTTTTCAAGGCACTGTCCTACAACACCTCCAGGAAGCCCAAGGTGAAGAGCTTACCTTAAAACAATGTGTGAGGGTGGCTTTTCTAACAGTATGAATGCAAATAAAATTCACAGGAAACTCAAAGCTTCTAAGAGAACTGTAGTAGCAAAACCCCTGCTTGCTCACTTGGACTAAAGGAGAACAAGACAGTGCACAATAAAAAGAGGCCTGTGGGCCTTAGACCTTCTACAGGGAGGAGGCGGGCTGAGAAAAGAGCTGTAAGCACAGGTCAGCTCTTGTGAAAAGGGCTCAGGGAGAAGAGCCAAGGGCCCTGGAGAAGCAGTCCATGGTTAGGACAAGTCTTCCTCTCCTCAGTGAGGAAATAGAGAACATTATGAAATCGCTTTAAATCTCAGTAGTAAAACCAATGCAGTGTCCTTCAGCACCATTTACATACAATGTCCTTCTACCTTCCCTCAAGCTTGTTCGTAAGGGAAGGTAAGACCGACTCATCTTCATGTCACACCACAATGTTTCTCCATGAAAACAAATAGGCTTTACATTTTTGAGATTTCAAATTGAGACATTTCCAAAGAGAAGAGGGGACAAGCCAGCTGTGACCCTTCTCCTCCCTGGGCAGTGAAACCTGCCAGCGAGTCTATGAATTATGAGTTAATCACATGAAGTAGATGCCAAGGCAGCAGGTCTGTTACAGGGTTTAATGGAAATGAAGCGAAGCGGGAGGCGCTGGGTTAGAGACTAAAGGTTGGAGTGGAGAGTAAAAGGAATGGGCGTTATCTTTGTGAGCCTACTTTCCCCTCCTGTCAGAGTCAGCAAACACAAGCTGGCCACGGGCTTTATCAAGCAAAATATCTCCACAAAAGGAGCATTAAAAACATTCCACTACACTGACTTTTTATTATTACATAAAACAGCTGGTAATATGCAAGATGACTGGGAAAGAGCACTCATAAAATTTGATTTGGGCCTAGCAGAAGGACAGACTTATCAATCAATGAATTAGAACGGAGGATCCAAAAATTAACCCTCACATTATGGCCAAGTGCTTTTTGATGAGGGAGCCAAACAGTTAAACCAGACATGAATAGTCTTTTTTAACAAATTGTGCTGGGACAACTGGATATGCACATGCAAAAGAGTAAAATTAGATCTGTACCTCCTACCATACATAAAAATTAACTCAAAATGTAAAAGCTAAAACTATAAAACTCTTAGAAGAAAACATAGGTGTATGTCTTCGTGACAGGATTTGGGTATTTTTTTTAGATGTGAAACCAAAAGACAAAAATAGATTAACTGGACTTGGTCAAAGTAAAAAAATTCTGTGCTTTAAAAGACACCATCAAGAAAGTGAAAGGGGGAGCTATTGAATGGAAGAAATATTTGAAAATCCTTTATCTAATAAGGGATTTGTATCTAGGATATATACAGAACTCTTACAATTCGATAATAAAAACACAATCCAATTAAAAATGGGTGAAGGGATTGAAGAGACAGGTTTTCCAAGAAGATACACAGATGGATACTCAGCATGTGAAAAGACGGTGGACATCACTAGTCATTAGAAAATCGCAAATCAAAACCACAATAAGATGCCACTTCACACCGACCAGGATGGCTACAGTCAAAAGACAGCCAACGGCAAATGTTGGCAAGAATGCAGAGAAACAGGAACCCTCATACATTGTGAATGAAAATGCCAAATGGTGCAGCTACTTTGGAGAAAAGTCTGGCAGTTTCTCAAAAGTTAAATATATGATCCAGCAGTCCCATTTATAAATATATTCGCAAAAGAATGAAAACTTGGATATGAATGCTCATAGCAGAATTATTAACAAAACCAAAAAGTGGAAACAACCCTAAAGGTCCATCAAATGATAAAAAAGTTTTTTACCTTTAGATAAAAAAATGTAGTTGCTCCATGCAATGAAATGTTATTCAGCAATAAACAGAAACACAGTACTGGTGATACATGTCGCAAAATAGATGTTCCTGGAAAACATCATGCTAAATATAAAGGGCAGTCACAAAGGACCACATATTGTGTGATTCCACTGATATGAAATGTGCAGAATAGACAAAACTGGAGAGGCTGAGCGGACAGTAGTGGTTCCTAGGGCTAGGAAGGGTGGGGAAGTGGAAACGGGCACAGGGTGGTTGCTAAAGGGCACAGGGTTACTTTTTAGGGTGATGAAAATGTTCTAAAATGGATTGTGATGATGACTGTGTAACTTGGAATACAGAAAAAGCCACTGAATTGTACACTTTAAATGAGTGAACTGCATGGTATGTTCATTATATCTCAATAAAGTCGCCAAAAAAGATTTTAATGTGGTGCTGGTGCCTGGGGTCCAGTAATGGTATGCTTCTTGCCAGGGTTCAAGGCACAGAAGAATTAACAGTATGCCCTTTTATAGAAAAGTGATAAAGAAAAAAGGCTGTCTTGTTCACTGATACAAAGTCTATACAATTAATAGAAAAATCTGTATTTCACTGCTCAAAGAATTGAATGACATGTATTTCCCCAAGGTGGGTGATTTTGGGGTCCCAAAACTAATTTACAATTACCTTCTGTTTTAACATATTAGTCTGAATTTCCATTTCAGTTAGATTTGGTTTTAAATCTTCAGGAAAACTAAGCTCTTCATTTTCATGTTCATTTAACTTCCTTTGTGTAATGTTTAAGAGTTCCTTAAATCTGCAGAAACGTACAAAGTGAGTAAGTCCAATTCTTTAAGAGAAAATATTTGATAAGTATTTGAACAGATACTATGTTCTATCATAAAAAATAAATCTATAAATTATGATCCTCTCATTTGTTCCAATCTAATATTGTTTGAAAGCATACTATCTAAATTATAAATGTAAGGTGAAAAAAATTCACCACATATGTGATACAGAGTTAATATTGAAACTATGCAGAGTTCTTATAATTAAGTTATTATTAATATTCATGTTAGTATGTTAATATAAAACATGAACCTATTATTAAATATCAACTATAAACCAGAGATCAGTATCCAAAGTGAAGAAGAAAAGCATAATTACAAGTGAATGTTTTGAAGAGACACAAAAATACCTTTTGGTACCTCCTGACGACAGTCTACAAGAAGAAAGGTCCCAACAAAAACATCAAGGAGCTCATTCGAAATAGAAAGAGAAGCAGGAGAGAAACATCTTTGAAGTCTGACTTGAAGGCAGAATTAGAAAGGGGCAGGGCTTTAGAAGAAGGGAAGTCGGAGAGAGCATGTGTAGCAGTCTCTTCGAGGCAGTTTAAGAAGATATCTTTGCTCGCACAACGTTAACAAAATGAAAGGGGTAGAAAGCAGTGTAGAGAAAGACAGTGAAATGAGAGGAAAACACTGGTGAGGATCAGAGAACAAACTTAAGTGCTCGGCAAATAAACAGAAAGGAAGCCATGTGGGGATTCCCAGACATTGGGGAAAATCCCATTATTTTTCACTAGTGGTAAAAACACGATTATACAACTTCTTTAAGTCAGTCAGACAGTTGTTGTTTTTGTTTTTTTTTAATATGTCTTTATTGATTTCAGAGAGAGGAAAGGAGAGGGAGGGAGAGAGATAGAAACATCAATGATGAGAGAGTCATTGATCGGTTGCAGCCTGAAACCCGGGCATGTGCCCTGACCGGAAATTGAACCCTGATCGCCTGGATCCTAGGTCGACGCTTAACCACTGAACCACGCCTGGCCGGGCATACAGACATTTTTGTATGTGTGATATATTTTATAACTAAAAACGGAGAAAGAAACATAGGCCAAATCAAGAGAATTTTTGATGTTGTTAAACAATGACACAGGGAGGCTTTTAGATATTAAACTATTTGAATGCTGAAGGGAAGCACACTCATGACTAAAAGTAGGAAAGGTCACCAGAGAGCAAAGACATCTTGCAGAAGTAAAAATTCAAGGTAGACATGAAAAGTGCAGTTGACAGAATATGCAAAATGCATCCTCATTGTTGTTTTAGGAACCATTAAAGAGTAAGTATAGCCCAGCCGGTTGTGGCTCAGCAGTTGAGCATCGACCTAGGATCCAGGAGATCAGGGTTCAATTCCCAGTCAGGGACGTACGTGCAGGAGGCAGCGGACCAATGACTCTCTCATCATTGACACTTCTATCTCTCTCTCCCCCTCCCTTCCTCTCTCTGAAATCAATAAAGATGTATTTTTTTTTTTTTAAAAAAGTAGTATTTTGGCCCGCAAAGCAGTTTCAGATTGTGCTGTGAGTTTCTCAAGTAAATTTTTAAATAGGATAATTTTGTTTAATTATGAAAATTACACATAGGAAATAAATTTGGATTTTGATTTTAATAAAGTAAGTGGCAGTTAAATATTAATTGAAAGTGGAAATGGTCTGAAATATTAAATCCTTACCTAGTGAGCTCTTTCTCCAGTTCACCCGTCTTCTTTAATCCTTCATGCAGGCAAGGCTGCAGGAAGAATTTTAACTCAGCCCATTCCCTTATCTGTTTCTTTTCATGTTGAATCTGTGAAAAACACTTTTAAAGTGAATTATTTTAAAAAATCTAAACACTCACTCTTCTTTCTTAAAAATATGATTTCTCATGAGTTCATGAATAATATGTGTAGACAGGTTTATAAAACATAGTAGACAGGTTTATAAAATCTAGTTTATAAACCTGGTGCTTATAAGGACAGATTTGAAAAATAATGACCTCTTACAGCAGCTTAAATTGACTTTACAGTTTCACCATTTTTTGTCTGGAATTTAAATTGCCAAAATTTGCTAAAACAGAGGTTTTGACATATAAAATACTAAGTCTTAAAAAACCCCCAAAACTTTAAGAGAATGGCTATATTGACATTTTAGTTTCTAAAGCTGTCCTAGAAACATTTTCATTAATAATTCAACATATTCCAGGTTTTATTAAATTGAATCTTACTAAGATAATCTTTGAAAAATTCCCATGCAAATCTGATTTTAGGATGAGATGCTCTCGTTCTCTTTAAGCTTCTGCTTTAAGTTTCAATCTCTCCTTCTCTGTTAAACACTTTTCTCTTTAAACAAAGTTTGTCTTGTCTATATTGAATAAAAACATAACTTTTACTTGATCCTTGTAGCTTTTCCCATCATCCTGCTCCCCACTTCCACTCAACGCTAGCATCTTTAACGCGAGCTCACCCCCAGGCTCCTGCTCTTCCCACTCCTCTCCTTTTACAGGAGAATCCACTCCAGCCCTGTAACTGCCCCAAGCACTTCCTGAGGCTCCTTTAGGCCCTGTGCTGCTTTACTTCCCACAGCTACTGGGAACAAGGGCCACACCCCACCCTCTGGGCCTCCAACCCCAATTCCTTTCTACGTGATGGACAGTCCTCGACTCTTTCTATTCCTTTTTAATTTATTTTTACTCTTTATTTATTTTTTGTTTGTTTGGAACAAAGTGGTAGCACATTTATTTGTCTTCACCCTGTTGAATGCCATGAGCTAGAGCTACACTGAAGTTGAGGGGAGATGTAACAAGTTTAAGAAACTCAATACCTGGTTTTATAATTCAATGGTCTTTGTTTATAGCAACACATTAAACTAAAGATATGGGCTAGAGACTGTATACTTAGCACATGAAAATCAGTATATAATCAATAGAACAGAAATTATGAGGAATTCCTAAGAGACAGAAAGCTGACAGGCTCAAAGCTGATAGGCTCGAATCGCAGACACATGCCCAAGAGGAGGGCTCTGAAGGAGGAACTGGGGGAGCTCAGTCAAGCAGCGGATAGACAGTGCTCACCTAAGACAATCTGTTTTTATTTAACCTTTTTTTATAGAAAATTTCTAACACAAACAAAAGAAGATAGAATATTATATTTACCCTCCAGAAGTTCATCACCCAGCTTCACACTTTTCTTTTTTATTACTTTTTATTCTTTTTCTACCTCACTTCTTTTTTTTCTTTCCATCACCACGTATCCCATCTATGCCCCCTTCCACCTCCCCCAATCCCCTCACAGTCCTGCAGTCACCACCCTGTTGTCCGTGTCCATGAGTTTTCTCTAGCTTTTTTCTTTTTCGCTCCATCCCTACACCCCCCTCCAACACCACCAACACCATCAGTAGACAAGTACCATATGATTTCACTCATAGCTGGAATTTAATGAACTGAACTACTAAGCAAAACAGAGACAGACTTATAGATAGAGAGCAGTCTATTCCTTTCCTAAAATTCAGAGTTCCTTAAATCTCAACACTTCAGACCAGATTCCCTCAACATTTCCAGCCCTGACCCCTTTGCTGAGCTCATCTGTACTTCTCTTCCTCCCTTCTAGCTCCTCATGGACAATACCCTCAACCACACACTCATAAACCATGATGTGATAGGTCACCTATGTAGATAGCTAATCTTGTACGTTTTATGTTGATTCTTATTGGTGTTACTTTGAGTGTGCTAGTGTTCTGTTCTGATCTTGGGGACACCTTCGTTAACCAGCATTCTCTGTCTTGTTTTTTCTCTTATAATGCAAATGTTTTTCATGAGCATCAGATTATCAATTATTTGCCTTTAAAAAGTAATAATAATTTCCTATTCCATAGAGACCTGACCTAGGGAAGTCTTCTGACGTTCCTTTCACATACATACTCAACTATATTGTTTGAAGGCTTGAGAAAGCTAGAGCTATCTTCTTCCAATTCAGACTCTTCACCTCAACACTGTGTTGATCAAATATCTGGGTTTGAATCCCAAGTCCATCGGTGATATAAAGTATTCAATTTTATTCTAACAATAGTTAAGCTCAAATATTTCCAACTTACAAGACTATATCATATAATATATACTCATATCATATAATATACATCATGGACAAATTTATACTTAGAAACACAAGATTATCTCTCATGAGAAAAATTAAAACAATGTAAAATTAAGGGCTAAATTCTCCTGTACAGAAGAGATGACAAGTGCTTAAAAGAATGAGGTCAATGAGAGTTCGAACAGTCAGAGATCACTTCATGGACAAGGAGAGATTGGGAGCCAGGTCCAGGTAGATGTAGGAATAGGCAAGAGGAACAGAAACTGAAAAGTCAGAATGGACAGCATGAGTAACAGCAGAAAGATGCTGACATCAGCCCAGTTATCTCAGAGGATAAAGTCCAATGGCAAGGAAATAAAAACATATGTTCACACAATGACTTGTACACTAATCTTCACAGTAGAATTATTAACAGCCAAAAAGTGAAAACAACACAAAGTGCCTTCAACTGATGAATGGATAAATGGTTGAGCCACACAATGAAGTATTATTCAGCAATAAAAAGAAATAAATATTCATATGTGCTATAATGAGGGTGAACATTTAAAACATTACATTAAATGAAAGAAGCCCATCACAAAGGACTGCAACTTGTGTGCTTGCATATATATGAAATATCCAGAATAGACAAATCAACAGAGAAAAAGTAGCCTGGTGGTAGCCTGGTGCAGGGCGAGATGGGAAGCTGGTAGTGACAGCTAAGAGATGCGGAGTTTGGTTTTGGAGTGATAAAAATATTCTATAATTGATTGAGATGATAGATGCACAACTCTCTGAATATGTTTAAAAGTATTGATTTGTACCATTTAAATGGGCAAATTATATGATATGTAAATTATTTCAATACAGCTTTTATAAAAAAAAAAAATCCAATGGTTGATCTAGATTTAATTTTCTTAATTGTCTGATTATTTCCATGCTTTCATAATATTCTGAGAGGAAATGAAGGATATGCCTACTTCAACCAGTTTGTATAATGACCTTCCCGTACAAGTTATTTCAAAATCTGTAAAATAAATACAGATTCTATATCTATTCACCAAAGTGAAGGTAAGAACTAAAACAATTTTCTGGAATATCCCATTAAGCATTATCCTTTGGTTTTTATCTGGCTGCCTCATCATGATAATGGAGATATCACTAAAAATATTGTTTCGTAGAAAGAAAAAAAAAGCCTCTTGACTTCTATGAAGAACACTGCATAATTCTCAACTTTCCTAAGGGTAAATATTATAGGAAAAAACACAAAACAGAAATGGCAGGATAAAAGCCAGGGTTTAAGAAATAAGTGCACTATAAAGATAATAAAATTATAATAAATTAATTACAATAAAAATAGAAAAGAAAGCTGAGCATGAAAAGTAGTATCCTAAAACACTTTATATTGTTTAACCAGCTGTAGATGAACTGATAACATGTTAAATTTCGTACATACTTGACTTCTGCTTTCATCTAATTCTTGCTTTAACTTCTTTTTCTCGTCTTCTAAATTCATACGAGAGGGTGATTCAACCTTCTGTGAAGCCTCTAACGTAGATAGCTTATTTTTGGTATCAGCCAGGTCTTGTTGAAGTTGTCTCAGAATTGCCTAGTAAGATATTTCCGTTACTGGTTTTAGAAATCACATTTTAATTAAATTATGTTAATAATTATAACTTCACATACAGGATAGGGCTAAAGGTTACAGCTGTGAGTACATGAAACACAGTTTACTTTTGTATTGTTATTTACTAATTACTGCATTATTCTCCATACGAACAACTGTAAACCTACTTTTGCCCACCTTGGATGTACTTAGAGTCACATATTATTAACATAATATGTAACTGGGAAATATCACCACATACATCAATTCGCCTTCTTTTCCTCATAATGGACAGATTCCTGTTTGCTTAATCAGGTTACAGACACAGAAATGTAATCCTCCTGCCTAATCAGTATTAGGTTACTTAGACAGCTGATTCAGCCCCTCTCTCAAGCCCTGACCCTCTTCATGAATCTCAAAGCTTTACAATCTACTGACGTCCCAAAGAGAAATGGGTATGTAGGTGGATCAAGTGGTAGTAAGTTCAACATTGTGGAACATTTTTCTCTTTTTATTTTATTTTTTTAACCAGAGGCTTCAATGAACTTCAGAGCCCCTCACACATTCAATCCCTTGCTCAAATTCTTCCAATAGATTCCTATCATAATAGAAAGTGAAGTCTTTCCAATGGCCTTCGAGGCCTTAGGTAACCCGGCCTTGCCCTCTCTCCCTGCTACACATAAATCCTGCCACCGTCACTAGTCTGAAATGGAGATCCAATGCCAAATTAAGAAATCACAGAGAGTTACAACTCTCTCTGTATTGGACAAACTTATCTCCAAATGATAGTAATTAGGCCTTCCCATGAGAAACACGATCCAATCACTTGTAAAAATATTCAAAGAAAATTATAAATAGTAGTGGAAAGTATAAATTTGCTAAACCTCATCACATTTGTCCCAAATTATGATTTAATGAAAAGTAGATGCCTTTAAAAGAGCTGAAGGGTCTCATGAATATATTACTTGAGACTGAAATATTTCCAAATTTAATTCAAATTCAAAATAACATTATACCAACTAAAATGCACAAGAAGCCACTGAAGGAAAGGTACTATGAGATACAGAATCTGCACTTCAGTTCATCTGGAAAATCTGAAATAGTGTCAAGATAATCCACTTAATTGAATCTTAATTTCAAAATACTCATTTTAGGTATGAACATTTCCATTTATCTGCTTCCTAAAGGTATTAAGATGTGGTGACAGAAAGATTAAAATTATTATTATATCAGTATAAGACTAAACTTTAATATCAATCTATATCTATTAACAATCTATGGCTTAACCTCTTAAAATTTCATAGGCAACACAAAGTCTTTACTCAAAACAAAGCACCTCTCAGACCTAATGTTCAGTTGCTGGATACAATGTCTTTTAAGCTGATGGAGCAAACACATTTATAATCTATATATTTTTAATATTCAACTAGATTCATATTTAACCATCATCAAATATTACTCTCAATTTTCTTTTAGGAAATTGGAAAACTATTTATCTGTCTGGATACTTACATGTCTTTCTGCTTTATCATTTTCATACTTATATATTCTTTCTTTTAAATGATGCCATTCATTGGTTAACTCCTTCTTTTGGTCCTGTTTAGCATGAAATATTTTTCTCATCTCCTGAAGCTGATCTAGGATATTAACAACTGTCTTTTCTTCACTGTCAGCTTTGCTGTGAGCATCATCCAGCTGCTGTCGAAGCAACATATTTTCACTTTGTAGTTGACATAACTTCTCCCTTAAGGATTCCTGCTCTGCAGTGTATTTATTCACTTTACATTGTTCACTTTGATACATGTGTTCAGTTTCTGTCTTTTGGCCCTTTGTTTTGCTTAGGTCTCCTCCTGTGCCTTCTAAAATCAAGGTCCTTTCTCTGGAAGCATCTCTTATGTGATGAAGCTCAATTTCTAGGCTACTAAGCTTACTTTCAGCTTTAGAAAGTTGTTGAGAAAGAATCTCATTGCTTTTCTTAAGGTCAGACATGTCAAAATTCATTTTGTCCCGGAAACAAAACCATTCATCTCTTATTCTCTGGAAAGCAAGTTGGTCTTTCTTTGATGTCTGGCATTGTTCACAATCCTGTAGAGCAGTAGTCAGTCTAGGTCGGTATGATTCAACTTCTGCTTCCAGTCTTTCTCTGTTTTGTTTTTCATTCTCCAGTTCAGAGTTGAGCATTGCATTCTGAGCTGTCAGAGCCTCAAGCTGTCCATTATATTGAAATATTGTTTTTGTTAATGTTTCCTCATTCAGTTTTATTGTCTTCTGAAGATGGTCATTCTTTTTTTTGGCAATTGCAATGTTCTTCAAACATTTCTTTTCCATTTTCTGGTTCTGATTTTTTACTGCATCTATTTCCATTCTTAGAGCAGCAATTTCATCCTGCAACTTGTGACTTTCAGGCAACAGGCTTTCTTCTTTTTCATACCTATCAGAAACCTAAGTAAAACAAAGGAGACTTGTAGCTAACACTCATTGAAATGACATATCATGATAGCCTCTGAAATTAAAGAATAACCTATATGTTTATATAAAATAAGCTTGAAATAAGTGACTATCCCTCTGGAAAAAAAATAGAGTTGGATCCAACCTCTAACTTGAGACAAGCATAAATACTCCGAAGTTCAAAAATTTAATAAGATGATGAATTTTTGAAGGTGAAAAGGAAATCACAAGAGAATTTTTAAGACTCTCAGAATTGGAAAGGGCTTTGTCTGAGTCACCACAGAATGAGAATGTATTATATAAAAGATTAATAACTCTACACTTAAAATTTGAGTTTACAGTCTGAACATATGGCTACCCCACAGTAAGAGTGTTCATCCTGCACATATTAAGATAGACTAAATTTTCTAAAATTCTTTTTTCCCCAAAAAAATATCCCATAGATATTCTACTTTTCTAGTACTTTCAAAGTCAGCTATAAAAACTCCCTCTACTAATAACTGATAACCTAGGCTTTGTCCTAAGCACTTCGGCATCCATCAGTGAACTCATTCAGTTATCACAATCTAGAATGGAGAGGTTAAAAAGATAAGCAATTTCAAGTTCTTCCCCAGGTGTGCAGACTCCACACTTTGTGCTCTGGCACTGCCCACAGTTCTTCTGTAGTGTGAATACAGAAACACTAAAGAAGCCTCATCTATCAAAGTACAAATGGTGAATAGGATAAAATTTATAGATCTCTTCTTAGAAAAGTATGAAAGTTTTTGTTGTTACAATAACTTTTATTTCTTGTTCATGATGTTTAAAGTAGTAATAAATGTAAAATGGGGGGAGGTACACTAAACTACTTTACTAAGAATAAAATACTTACTGACAAATTATCAGGTGAACTTCTACCTCTGTTTCTCAAAGCCAGGAGCTTTGCTTTCGACGTGTCCATGTTAAGCCTTTGTACATCTTGCTGTAATGCTTCATTTACACATCCTGTAGATGTTCCAACACTATAGCGGTCAGAGGAACTCCATTCTTTTATTTCAGATTCCATGCCTTTATAGTTACTAGCACTGCAATGATCTGCATATAATGGCTCCTGCAAGAAGTCTTGATTTGGCTTTGTTTCCTTATAAGTATTTGTAGCAGCATAAGTATTGTGCTTTTTTATTTGAATCATGTGTTTTTTTTCACTGTGGCTGGCATTCCGCAAATCAAGATGACTTTTTAGACCACTAGGCTGAGGTGTATGTCTGACGCCTAATTTCCTATTACTGGTATTTGGGTTCATATTTTTTGTCTTCTGCATCTCAAACTCTTGGTCTTCTTTCACTTTGGATGTAACTGCTGGGTTCCTTATTTTGATATTTTCTGAATCACTACAAAAACACTCTTCATTTTTGTTTAAAACATGTTCAGTGTCAGGTTTGTGATCATTTTCAGAGTGTAATTCCTTTTTGCTTAAACAAAGCTCAGAAGAAGATGACCAGGGAGAGTCTTCCGGGGGCCCAGAGCATGAATGAGATGGAAACACATTTTTTAGGGTGGGTTCTTCTCCTCCAGGAAATGTCTGGAATACTTCAGAGACAGGCATTCCAAATGCATCTTTTCCCCCACAATCAAGTACTTTATTTGTCAGATTAGAAGGCATTTGCCTTACACTTGCTCCTTTTTTAGAGTTATGGAGGGGCCCTTCCTCAGGACACTCACTAGTGTCTTTTTCACAAAATTCATGACGCTTCTGCTTTAACTCATCACTGGTAAGTTGTAAATTCTTCCTCTGTTTGAATTTGCCACGTTTAACCCACATTTCCTCATCCTTTTGCACAGAAGGATGTCCTGAATATGCAAATGTATACTCTCTGTCACATGCCCTATTTATTTCTGAGTCTTGAGACATTTTTTCCAGATGCAAAGTTGGAAGGTGAATTTGCTTGCTTTGGTTTTCTGCTGTCTTTGCTGTAGGAGCACACATTTTTGAAATAACTTCACCCTTAAGTAATCAAGTATGGACAAAGGAAAATTAGAATATAATTAAAATTTAACTTTTAGAATTCTTAATCTATTGTTAGCTACTGCCAAATTACTAGATTATAACTGCGAGGTAAAACAATTACTGGCCCTGGTTTAAATGAAAAGAAAAACATGAACACTCAAACTTAATTTTGTCACAATTCATTAGATGTTAAATTTATCAAACATAACTTAGTAGCGAATTTTAATTTTAAAGGGCTTCCTCACTTAAAATATTTCACCCCCCCATAGCCTCAACAGTGAGCCCCTGCACCGCATTTCACCTAATCATATCCTCAATAGTGAGCCCCTGCACCGCATTTCAGAATTTTATTAGAGCTGATCTAAGATGGAGCCAAAGGAGCTGAGAGTTACACTCACGTCCTTTCTGTACTGAACTGGAATTACTACTAAGGTACATAACTACCAACCTGAATAAGCAACTGAAGACTAGCTGAACATGACTCTTGTAACCAAGAACTACAGAAGAACCCTCAGCTAGACTGGTAGGAAGGGCAGAGATTCAAAAAATGCAGGCCCCGCACCCACTTGTGGTGGTTGAGAATGCTGAGGGGTATATCAGCTGTAAATTTTCCCCCTGAGGAGCATGGGGTCTCAACGCACACCAGGGTCCCCAGCCTTGGGCACCAGAGGTGGGAAGAGGAGCCCACATAATATCTGACTCTGAAAATCAGCAAGGATTCTGTCCTCCAGGAAAAAATGGGAGTCTGCTGGAAAGACAGGAGCCCTCTTAAAGGGCCAGCACACAAGTCTTATTCCAAACACTCACTCTGGGACTATGAAGAAAGGGTGTCTCAGAGTGAAATGGAATCATGCAAGGAGAAACTGCTTTGAATTTCTCTGGGAAGACAGTTGAAGGTATGACCTCTCAGTCCCTTTCCTGTGCTGACTGAGCCTCTCTCCCACAATGCCCACAGATGCCATCATTCCTGGGTTAAGCACTCCCTTTATTACAGCATGAACCTGGGGAATATACTAGCCCCACTGTCCTGACTCCCTGTTCTCTACCCTATGGAGCAACACACTACAAAAGAGTCAGCTGACTGCGCCTATTCTGTTGACTTCATGGAGGTCTCTTGAGGTGGTTTGGTGGACTGAAGGGGTGTCAGAGACTAAGTTGTGTGACTTTGGGATGGGGGCCATTTTTTAAAATCCCTTGCAGGTCTAACTAAGGCCACCATTCCGATGAAGAGCCCTCCATTCACACAGCCAAATCTTGGCCTTCTGGGGCCTGATGAATTCTGCTGGCTTTTACTCTAATGATTCCCTGAGGCCCCACCCAACCCAACCACAAAGGTCCACGGATTCCCTGTGGGTGGTAGCTGGCATTGGTATATCCTGGAACTTTTGCTGAGTAGCCTCACACCCACTAATGAAGATGACTTTGAATCTGTATCAATCTGGTGAACATCACTCTCACCTACCTGATGACTCACTTACCTCATGCAACTCACATACCAACAGGAGCTCTTTCAGTGACTGACCCCAACAGAAAGCTGGTAGGCAGAGGTGGATCTCAGGGTGACTTGGGCTTTTTGCTCACCTGGCCCATGGGCTTGGTGTTGGTGGAAGGAGGCCTTGGTGTGCAGCTTGGCCCCTCCTAGGCACACCCAGGCACAGCAGAGGCAGTCACAAATGCTGATTGCTTTGTAACTCCACACACGTAGCCCAAGGGAAATCACTGGCAGAACCTGACTTACACCAGAGTCCCTCCCAAGAGGGCCAAGTACCAATACACGTGGTGGGGGGCTTCAGAGCATGATCCAATTAGCTCCATGAGAGCCACACCCAAAGATTTCTGCAGGCACCAGACCATGCTGGCGTGAATTCCTCAACATGGCATCAGCTTTCACACTGCAACACAGTATATACCGTGGTCAGCCAGCCTGATCAACCCCATCCATGAATTGGCCATTAACAATCAAGACTCTACAAAAGGAGGGCTCACATAACACACACAAGTGACTTTCCTGGAGCACTTAGCTCAGGTGATCAGAAAGACTGTGCCACTGAGCCTCACAAGACACCTAATACATAAGGTTATTATACCAAGACTGGGGGACATAGCAGATTTACCCACTACACAGAAACAAATTTGGAGAGGCAGCCAAAATGGAGAAACCAAGAAACATGCCCTAAATGAAAGAACAAGAAAAATCCACCAAAAAAGAACTAAATGAAATGGAGGCAAGATATGCACCAGATACAGAGTTCAAGAACATGGTTACAAAGATACTCAAGGAACATAGTGAGAACTTCAATAAAGAAATAGCAAGTATAGCCTGGCCAGTGTGGTTCAGAGGTTGAGCATCGACCTATGGTTCAGGAGATTGTGGTTAAGTTCCCAGTCAGGGCACATTCCCAGCTTGCGACCTCAATCCTTAGTGGGGGTCACACAGGAGGCAGCAGATCAACGATTCTCTCATCATTGATGTTTCTCTCTCTCTTCCTCTCTCTGAAATAGAGACATGTTTAAAAAAAGAGAGAGATAGCAGGTATAAAAAAGGACAAAGACATCATATAAAAGAAGCAGTCAGAAATGAAGAATACACTAGAAGGAATCAACAGCAAATTAGATGAAAAATGAAACAGAATCATTAATTTAGAAAACAAGGTAGCAGGAAATGCCCAATTAGAGCAGCAAAATTAATTAATTAATTAATTAATTAAAAAAATTTTTTAATGAGTCTAGTTTAACAGACTTCTGGGACAACACAAAGCATAGCAATATCCACATTGTAGGGCTGTCAGAAGGAGAAAAGAGAGAGCAAACAATTGAGACCCTATATGAATAAATAATGACTGAAAACTTTCCTGACCTGGTGAGGAAGAAAGACACACAAGTGCAGGATGCAAAGAGAGTCCCAAGCCAGATGAACACAAAAAGGCTCACACTAAGACACTTCAAAATTAAAATGGCTAAGTTTAAAGACAAAGAGACAATCTTCAAAGCAGCAAGAGGAAAACAGATAGCTACCTACAAGGGAGCCCACATAAGACTGTCTGATGCTTTCTCAACAGAAATATTTCATGTTGGTAGGTATTGGCACAAAATATTCAAAGTTATGAAAAACAAGGACCTACAACTAAGACTACTCTACACAGCAAAGTTATCATTTAAAAGTGAAGGAGAAAAAAAGAGCTTCCCAGGTAAGCTAAAGGAGTTCATCACCAACAAATCAATATTAGAGGAAATATTAAAGGGACTTTTATACAAAGAATATGAAAAATGAAGGGGACATAATTATAAAGAATAAAATAGGAATAAGGGTGTACCTATCAATAATCACTTTAAATGTAAATGGCTTCAATGCTCCAATCAAAAGACATGGAGTAGATGAATGGATAAGAAAACAAGATCTGGTGGCGCTGGGCTTGGGTCAGTGGTTGAGCATCGACCTAGGATCCAGGAGACCATGGTTCAATTCCTGGGTTGTGGGCTTGATCCCCAGTCAGGGGTGTGCAGGAGGCAGCCATTCAATGACTCTCTAATCATTGATGTTTCTATCTCTCTCTCTCCCTCTCCCTTCCTCTCTGAAATTAATAAAGATATATTTTTAAAAAAGAAAAAAGATCTCTACCTTTGCTGTCTACAATACACCCACCTCAGCGAAAGATACACACAGACTGAAAATAAAGGGATGGAAACAGATATTTCCTGAAAATGCAAACAAAAAGGGCCCTGTCCAAGTAGCTCAGTTGGCCGTCCTGATACGCCAAGTGTGTGGGTTCAGTCTCTCATCAGGACACATACAAGAAGCAACCAATGAATGCATAAATGAGTGGAACAACAAATCAATGTTTCTCTTTCTCCATCTCCCTCTCTCTCTCTCCCTTCCTCTCTCTTTCTCTCTCTCAACTCAATAACTTAAAACATTAATTTAAAAAATTTTCAAATGCAAACAAAAAAAGCTGGGATAGCAATACTTATATCAGACAAAATAGCATTTTAAACTAAGGCTACAACAAGAGACAAAGAAGGTCATTACATAATGATAATGGGATCAATCCAAAAAGAAGAAATAACCCTTGTAAACATATATGCACCCACCATAGGAGCACCTAAATATATAAAGCAAATATTGATAGAATCATAGTAGGGGAGTTTAATACCCCATTGACATCAACACTGAGATCTTCCAAATAATAATAATAATAATAATAATAATAATAATAATAATAATAACAATCAAAACTGCAGGGTATACATTTTTTTCAAGTGCACATAAAACATTTTCCAGGATAGACCACATGTTAGAGCATAAAACAAGCCTCAATACATTTAAAAAGATTGAAATCATTTCACACATCTTCTCCAACCACAATGGTATGAAACTAGAAATCAATGGCAAACAAAACAAAAACAAAACACCACACAAACACATAAAGGCTAAATAACATGTTACTAAACAATGAATGGGTTAACGATGAGATCAAGGAAGAAATCAAAAGATACCTTGAGACAAATGAAATGATTACAGACCACCCAAAATCTATGGGACAGTGAAAGCAGTCCTAAGAGAAATTCATAGCAATACAGGTTTACCTCTAGAAACAAGAAACCTCAAATTAACAATGTAAACTTCCACCCGAAGACATGTTTTAAATGAGCCCATCAGATTGTTTTAAAATGTGTGACGTGGCCTTAATTTGATCGACTGATTGATTGTTGTTATGACAGTATTCTATCTTTAGTGAGTCAAGTTCACCAAATATAAAATTAACAATTTTAATGTGAAAAATGTAGTAGCATTTGGTACATTTACGATGTTGTACAATGATCACCTCTGTCTAGTTTCAAAACTTTTCATCGCTCCAGAAGGAAACCCCATTCCCATGAAACAATAGCTCCCCATTCCCTCTATTGCAGTCTCTGGCAACCACTTGTCTGATTTCTGTCTCCATAGATTCACTTATTGTAGAAATTGCATGTAAAAGGAATCACGCAATAAAACAGAAAAATTTTCTGCTTTGGTTGGTGTGGCTCAGTTAGTTGGACCATCATCCCATGCACCGAAGGGTCATGGGTTCGATTCGCAGTCAGGGCACATACCCAGGTTGCCAGTTCAATACCAGTTGAGGCACACTCGGGTGATAGCCTCTTGATTTTTCTTTCTAACCCTTCCTCTCCCTCTAAAATTAATTAAAAAATATATATCCTTGGTTGAGGATTTTAAAATAAAAAGACTAATTTTCTGTTACAAACCTAAAGGTAGTCCACTACGAAATTTTAAGAGTAAGTGCCACGCAAAATTAAATTGAGGGCAGGAAAATTCATTTCACAAGAGAGCACATTACCTTGAAATCTTCATGGTGGGATATAGGCCACGAAGCATTAATGCCAGGTTTGCGGGAAAGTCTTTACAGTAAAATATACAAACAAAAAAAGGAGTGAGTTCATTTCTTTTTAAAAAAGCAACAAAAAATTTTAAGCAAAAAATCAGCTATCTATATATCAAACGAAGATTCTTGATATAATTAACATCAGGCCCCGGTTTTAAAAAAGCTTTTAGTTATCTATTTCTGCTGCCACCTCTCCCAACCTATGAACTATTTAATGAAGACACACTCTGCTTGAGATTAATTTGTTTTTACCACTTAATGGCTAACATAAATTTGTTACCTGAACTGGAACAAATCTGATGACTTAAACCAAGGTAGAAAGATACACTGTCCCTTCCCCATCATCTGTCTCTGGTTCAAAGACTAATCAACATCAGTAAAAAATGGCACTCTTGATTCTTGAGCATGAAAATCACTTACTGAGGAGAACCCGTTCCTTCCTTTTACCCTAAAACTGTACAGGAAGTTCCCTGAAATGGTTAAAAGTTAAATGTCCAAATGTCAATGAACAAATTTATGTGTTCTTAGCCTTCCCACTCCCAGATCACCCTTCTGCAGGCTCAATGACAGTCTTCAACCTTTAAATCTTCAACCTATGAAGGCACAGACTCCTGATACAAGGCTGGGCTCCAATTACCAAGAATAGGAGCTCTCTATTTCCCTGCTCCTGGAAAACAAACTAAATGGAGTCTCAGGGATTCACTCATAACATAGGCGTGTTATCAACTATCCAACTTCATTACTGATTTGACAGCTAGTCCTGCCCCTGCCCAACCCTCCATGTACATGGAAAGCACATCAGCTCATTGGGAAAAGTGGTAGAGGTGAGAAGACACCTGCCTTGGGCCATACATGTATGTTGTTCAGCCATCTCCAGGCCCCTAAGACTCAATGGGACCTAAGCCCCACTCTGTAAGTCAGAGTTCAGATAGATAATGCCCCCATATTCTCATCTCTTTTCTAAAACTATCCCAACCCAGTGTTGTTCATCTTGAAAGTTGGGATTCCCCTGCGAATACCACTCTTAACCTCTATCCACTGTGTTCACTAGACCCATTCCCCATATTTCTATTATTAAAACACTCACCTACAGGATGATAAAGAAGGAAGATTATAACACTTAGAAACCTGAATTTACATTTCATTTCCACCACTTACTATGCTCCAAATAGTCACTTTAATCTCTTTGAATTTCAAATTCTCCATGTGAACAACCACTTGACCAGGTTATGAAACACAGGTGGAATTGCTAGAAGGTGTTCTCATGAATTAATTGCTAAAATTCCTTTAACTCCTGAAATTCTATGTGCCTTTGATTCTGTCTATAGAAAAATGGAGAACACCACCACTGGCAGAAGTGGGAAAAAATAGCACAATGAAAGAAACAGCAAAAATAGAGAAGAAAGTGAAAAAATCAAGAAAAGTCATGGAAGAGGAAACAAGGACTCTCGGAAAAAAAGAAAATACAACTAGTCAAAGGTGCTAGCCTGAGGGGAAAACCAGACTGGGAAGTCAGTAAATAGAGTAGTCAATTAGAAATATTCTCTAAATAGATGTTGAATTTAATTAACATAACATGGTCTACTCATAGATATTTGTTACTTACACATAAGGAATTCATTTCAAGAAGAAGAGATATCATTATACCTAGAAACACTTGCCTGATTAGGCCTTGCTTGGATAAAACCTTTGGTTCTGTGGTCATAGCTAACTGTGAAGTGCCCTAAAGCCTTTAATGGGAAAATGAGGCACTAGTTACCACTGCAATTGTCAAGTATAGTAAGACAAATTCTTGGACTAACTGGGCCTCTTCGGAAATCTCTAAATCAGAGTTAACACACAATTAGATTTGACTTTCTGAGTTGATATGATTAGCATCCCTATCTCGATGCCAGTGCTATACAGGGACTTATCAGTGTATGTTGATGGACCACAGAATAGATTTGGGAGCCAAGTAGGTTGACAGTCAAGTCATGGGTCAGTAGTTGGAGTCATGGGTCAATTAATCAACCTCCCTGAATCACAGTTGCCTAATTAATAAAAAGTAAGCTATAATAGCATAGCTACTTTGCAAAGCTATTGTGATGACTATATAACACATGTTAATTACATAATATTGGGCCTACCCCACAGTAGAACACTCTAGAAATGCATTTCTTAGTTAACATAATTTTTAAAAATCCTACCTCCTTAAAGAGTCTTCTTCAGAGCTCTCATCCCCTATTAAAGAAATAGTAAAATACACTTTAAAACGACAATAGAAAAATACAGGACTTTAAAAGTACTGGACTAATGCTTTGTTAGGAAGGATTCCTTTGGGACCACACCTGAAGACTATACTAGAGTGAATATTAATGATATAATGGATAGGCCATTAATACTTTAAGAACATTTACTTTCCCTTTTTAAATATATCAAATGCAAGAGAAAAGAAAAGAGTGGGCTCCATCAAAATGTGATACCTACATATGGACTGCTATTTACAATGAACATAACCCTACCCAAACCCCATCAGGCTGACAGAAAACGGTATCGTTAGGAGAAGCAGTATCATAAATGAACAATATCAAACTTAAATAGCATGAGTTTTCTGGACTCCTGCCGAGAAGAGCAGTTAGAAGAGGGTGTACTTATTTTGCTGTAACACAATTCCCACTTCTCCAGCTCTTCAGTGAAGACGAGCTGGTTTAGGACGAAACGCTCTATCACAAGGAAATTTGGTCCCTAGGCACTGCACTTGGCAACACAGCAAAACAAAGGGAACAGACCCTTTTTCTTCCTATACCCAACTGCGAGATAAGTAAGAAAGACTTTGATTCCAGTAGTATAAAGTATAACCCTTGAGACTGTCTCCTTCCATTGCTAGAGTCTATCTGGACACACCATATAGAGCAGCGTGGTTCAAACAGTTAGTGCTCTGCAGCAGTGCATGAGGTCATTTTTCTCAACCCTCCCCATTAGTGGCAAATGCCTACAGAAATCATGCTTTTTTGGCTTGTGTGGCATATGTCATCAGATCCTATGCTGATGAACAAGAACAAACCACAAAGGACAAAGAACATCTTGGGTAACTACATTCAAGTACCTTAGGATTTTAATTTTTTAAACATTCAAAACGATACCCACTATATGACTCCAACTATTCAACAGTCAGGAAAAGGCAAAACTTGGAGACAGTAAAGAGAGCAGTGGGTTCCAGAGCTTATGGAGCAGCGAGGGATGAAGAAGCAGAGCACAGAGGACTTTTAAGGCAGTGGAACGATTCTCTATGATACCTAATGGTCCACACATATCATCATACATTTGTCAAAACCCACTGAATGTACAACACCAAGAGTGAACCTTAATGTAAACTATGGACTTTGGTTGATAATGATGAGTCAGTGCAGGTACATCCGTTGTAATAAATGCACCTCTCTGGTGCAGGGTGTCAAAACTGACGGAGGCTGTGTGTATGGGGAGGTGGGGTTTATGGGAACTCTTGTACTTCCCACTCAATTTTGCTGTGAATTTAAAATCTTTTAAAAAATAATGCTTACTAATTGTTTTTTTTTTTTAAATATCTGCTAAACCTGCTATTAACATAGAGCAACATATTAATGCTATTTTCAAGACACAGGCAGCTTCAAAATTAAGATAAAAATCCAGTGAGGAAACAAGATGGAATCATAGGTAACATCTGTACCTGCTGCTTCCCGCAACCACATCAAAATTACAACTAAAATACAGAACCACCATCACTCAGAACCTCCTGAAATCTGGCTGAACAGAAGCCCTACAAGGACGGAACTGAAGGAGAACCGAGACCGGCAGGAAGGGTGGAGAGGTGGGCAGATTGGGGCTGAATCACCGAGAGGTGATTACCTGGTGGGGCTCGGTAAACCTGGGAGGGACATCTTGGTGGTGGAGGTTTCCCAGAGGAGCGACGGGTCCCAGCCTCATATCAGGCCCCCAGCCCAGGGCGCCAGGAATGGGAAGAGAAGTCCCCACAACTTCAGGCTGTGAAGCCAGTGGGGACTGTGGCCGAGGGATGCTGAGGCTGCGGGAGTCCCAAGCATCTCTTCTTAAAGGGCCTGCACATGAACTCACTCAGACGTGCTCCCTCTGAGCCCCAGCTCTGGGCAGCAACTTGAAAGGATCTGGGACATTTGGGGAGGAACTAACTTGCCTGAAATCAGGGTGAGAGGTAGAGGGGCAGCTTTCTCCCAGGCAGAAGAGCTAGCAAAGGCCATTGCTCCTTTGTCGAACCCTCCCCCCACAGAGCCAGCAAGCAGGTGCCCTATTTGAAACCCCACCAACTGACTCCGACCTTTGGCCCCACCCTGGTGATTCCAGGAGACCCGACACTCCCTACTTGCCAGCTCATCCGAGCCATTTCCAGTGGCTTCTCTATGCAAGTGGCCTCTTGAATCATTTGTTTAGGACTTTCCTAAAATCTCAAACAAGCACCAGCGTGCCCCATATGTCTTGTAAGTGGCCACAGGCCTGGCACTAGTGGCAGCCTGCATAGCTTGGCCTCTCCTCGACACCTCCAAGCCCAGCAGAAGTAGCAGCCAACTATGGTTTGCTATGTAGCTCATGCTGGGTGACCCAGGGCAAGGCACTGGCAGAGGCTGACTTTGCACCTCCCAAGAGGTCCCAGAGACAGGGCACCTGGTGGTCAGACTTGACCACTCTGGATTACAGCCCTACTACCTCAACAAGTGACACACTCAAGGGGCACAATTGGTGCACACCAAAACTCCACTGAAGTAAATCCTGCTCCATAGGGGTGTCTCCAGCACACTAGCTCTTTGGCTGTAGTTGCAGCTGGTCCTCCTAGCCAATTGGCCTGGGGGTCAATTCCTCCCAGTGATGCCAACAGCAACCAAGGCTCAACTACAACAAATCAGAACACACAGCCCACACAGGGGAGCACCTAGAAGGCCCAGCTCAGGTGACTGGAAAGGCTGAGCCACTGGACCCTACAGAACACCTACTACACAAAGCCACTCTACAAAATCCAGGAGACACAGCAGGTCTACCTAATACATAGTAACAAACACTTGGAAACAGCCAAAATGTGGAGGCAAAGAAACATGTCACAAAGGAAAGGACAAAAGAAATCTCCAGAAAAGGAACTAAATGAAATAGAACCAAGCAAGCTAACAGATACAGAGTTCAAAATCTTGTTTTTAAGGATGCTCATGAATATTAGTAAGAGTATTACGAAAACAAGTGAGACCATCAATGACATAATAAAGTAACAATTTGAAATGAAGGCTACATGAACTGAAATGAAGAATAATTTACAGGGAATCAACAGTAGAGTAGAGGACACTGAGAATCAAATCAGCAATTTAGAACATGAGGAAACAAAGAGCACTCAACCAGATGAGAAAAAAGAAAAAAGAATCCAGAAATATGAAGATAGTGTAAGGAGCCTCTGGCACAACTTCAAGAGGCCCAACATTTGTATTATTTAGGTGTCAGAAGGGGAAGAAAGAGACCAAGAAATTGAAAACCTATTTGAAAAAATAATTACAGAAAACTTCCAGTACCTGGGGAAAGAGATAGCCTTACAAGTCCAGTAAGAATAGAGGGTCTCAAACAAGAGGAAGCCAAAGAGGCCCACAGCAAGACACATCATAATTAAACTGCCAAAGGTTAAAGACAAAGAGAGAATCTTAAAAGCAGCAAGAGAAAAACAGTTAGTTACCTACAAAGGTGCAACCATAGGACTGTCAGTTGATTTCTCAACAGAAACTTTGCAGGCCAGAAGGGAGTGCCAAGAAAATTCAGTGATGAAAAACAAGGAACTACAACCAAGATTGCTCTCTCTAGCAAAGCTATCATTTAGAATTGAAGGTCAGATAAAGAGCTTCACAGATAAGAAAAAACTAAAGAAGTTCATCACCACCAAACCAGAACTACAGGAAATGTTGAAGGGTCTTCTTTAAGAAAAAGCTAATGAACAAAAGAATCTGACAAACTAAATAGATCCAGAGGCACTGATGCATGCAACAGATGACCATATTTCAGAGGAAAGAGGGAAGGGGGATGGAGTGTGGGAAGAGATTAACCAAAGAAGTTATATGTATATATGCATAACCCATGGACACAGTCAATAACGGGGTAAAGTCCTGGGGAGGAGGTGGGAGTGACGTGGACAGGATCAATTGGGGGGGAGGAAATGGGACACCTGTAATACTTTCAACAATAAAGATAAATTAAAATAAATAAATAGATAAGAGAAAGATCCAAGTATCAGAATATGGATATTATCCCCTCAATTGAATGAAGCAGATGCAAAAATATGAACAAGCAAATGACTTGAATTGTATACTAGGTAAGGTAAGAAAAACACTGATAAATATGATTCACTATCTTCTTTATAATTATAAAGAGGGAATAAGTGCAATATAAATCAAAACTAAATCATTCTTATAATAAAAAGACAGTTTTTATTCAAATTTTAAATCAGAAATCATCATGCTGATTTTATCCAAAAATGATCTTGAAACATTATTCGAATAAAAAGAAAAGATTATAAATGCCTAATATTGCCCAAGTCATTTATATACAAATACCTGTTGAATACTCACCAAGAGTAACAAAAGCGACTGGCATTGCTATTAATTATGCATGATACAACTGAAACCACTACATGTTATATAATCATATTACCTGCTTTTAAAATTAAATTTTAAGTCAATCCCAAAAATCAGTCATGGCTGTAACTGCTGTGTGGAAAAATATTACACAGCAAGCCTAAAACAGCTCTCCGTAGAAAGTAGTACTCAAACGGCTAACACTGGGTTGGTGCCAGATAAGATGAATCTGGGGAGGGTTTACACAATTTCTTAACAGGTTAGGAGGGGTTCACTGTGACTAAACACATTGTAAAACCAATGGGATTCATTCTGAACACTTGCTTTCCAAGTGGCAATCTAGAATTTTGGCATACATTATGGGGAAGATGCTTATGTGACTGGGGTGACATAAAACATTTGGCACTGAGTTTAACAAGATTCTGAAATTGCTAACTGACATTTCACAAGTGTTCTCAGAATTAACACTGAGCACATCCTGGGAACTCCACAGAGAGAGAGCTCTTCCAACCTTGTGCCTGGTGTCCTCCACACTTTGTCACACACACATTTTCTCCTTCCTGAATGTCCTATGATCTTTACACACTACTAACTCTTAGATAAAAGTAAAACTACATGTTGAGCCCTATGAATTTTTCTAGTGAGTAAGCCCACCTAACTGTGGGTTCAGGAATCCCTAACAGAATGGCATCATGAGGCATTTTTATGCTGCGGGGTGGTATGTTCCACAATATTAGAGGGAGAGGGTGATTTCAAGCATACCTCTCTTGGAACTGGGTCTTCTTACTGCTTCTTCTGTAGATTGCAGTAGATCTATTTCAATAGAGGAAAACAAGATAAATGAAATGATGATGTCAGAAAACAATGTGAAACAATAAAACAAGGCAATTTACTCAAAATAGAAAATGCAGAATCCTAATGATAGAGAGCCTGCTCAACTGTGTGCAAGTGCCTATAAATGAAATGAAACATCACACTGGCCATTTTCTCTAAGCACACTTTAATTCCTTTTTACAATAGTTCTGAATGAAATAAGCAAGTATGGTAGCGAAAGAAAAACAATAATTCTCTAAAGATAGTACAATAGTGTACTAGTGATTATAGAGTTCTATTTCTTTGTTTCTAAACTTTTTCTTAATATCTTATGACACTACAAACATGGCTCTCCTATGAAAGGCAGTTGTTGAAAGGACAAGGTAAAAAGTCAAAGAAACTGTATCCAAAATGTAGGCTGAGTTAGTCATGGAGATCCCAATAACCTCAATATGTATGTGGAAACACTAGTATTTCCTGTTGAACTGTTGCTCTTCCCTGTTCATCTAATAACGTCCTATTCTCCACCTCCAGTTCACAAGCCATTGTGCACACTGGAGACCTCTGAATGAACCATCTTAGATTTCTCTCTCCATGATAACATTTACATTTAATTATCATGAAATCATATGAACCAGACCTCTTTCCTTTCTCTTCTTTATTTTCCTACAGTTAACGGCCTTGGTCTAGCAAGGGCTCTTAATGATGGCTTTCACAGTGGGGAAAATAACAGGAAATATTAGTTTCCTTTGTAAATTAAGATTCTTTAAGAAGAACAAAACCAATCTCATTGGGATCCTTGCCCACTGGTTAAGTGGTGTCTTTTTCATCCTTAACCATTGGTTTCTGATTCCAGGAAAGTATTGTTCAGTTCCTAGTTTTGGTGACTTTTTAGTGCCACAAATCAATATGGAATAACAGGTATTCGTGTACTTATTGTAAACCATTTGCTATACAAACTAAACAAAAGATCCTTTCTTAACAAGTTAAGTTTGTCATAATGTGATTATAGAGGAAACATACAACCTCTTAACTTAAAATCCTCTTAACTTTTTACATAAACATATCATAGGGAACATTACAAGTCGAGACTAAATTAGTGAACTTTTTCTCCAACAACATTGTTCCAGATTTTAAATCACCTACAGTTAACTGTTTAAATAATAATGCATACTAGTCTACTAAGGAAGAAATTAAGAAACGGGATAGGAGCTGGTCCAGCGTGATCCTGGAGTTTGTACAACCAATGGGATTCATTCTGAATACTTGCTTTCCATCTGGCCATCTAGAATTTTGGCATGAACTATGGGGAAGATGCTGATGTGACTTGGGTGCCATAAAGCCCTTGGCACTGAGTCTAAAAGGGCTCTAGGATTGGTACATGGCATTTCACATGTCTTGTCAGAATTTGACAGTGGAATACTTGAGCACATCTTGGGAACTCCACAGGGAGAGAGCTCTTCCAAGGTTGTGCCTGGTGTCCTCCACACTTTGTCACACACACATTTTCTACTTCCTGATTGTCCTATGATCCTTCTACGCTAATGAATCATAGGTTGGAGTAAAACTACATGTTCAGTTCTATGAATTATCCTAGTGAGTAAGCCCACCTAGGTGTGTATTCAGGAACCCCTTACAGAATGGTATTATATGGCATTTTTATGCTGCCAGATGGTGTGTTCTACATGATTAGAGGCAGAGGGTGATTTCGAGCATACCTCTCTTGGAACTGGGTCTTCTTACTGCTTCTTCTGTAGATTGCAGTAGATCTATTTCAATAGAGGAAAACAAGATAAATGAAATGATGATGTCAGAAAACAATGTGAAACAATAAAACAAGGCAATTTACTCAAAATAGAAAATGCAGAATCCTAATGATAGAGAGCCTGCTCTACTGTGTGCAAGTGCCTATAAATGAAACATCACACTGGCCATTTTCTCTAAGCACACTTTAATTCCTTTTTACAATAGTTCTGAATGAAATAAGCAAGTATGGTAGCGAAAGAAAAACAATAATTCTCTAAAGATAGTACAATAGTGTACTAGTGATTATAGAGTTCTATTTCTTTGTTTCTAAACTTTTTCTTAATATCTTATGACACTACAAAAATGGCTCTCCTATGAAAGGCAGTTGTTGAAAGGACAAGGTAAAAAGTCAAAGAAACTGTATCCAAAATGTAGGCTGAGTTAGTCATGGAGATCCCAATAACCTCAATATGTATGTGGAAACACTAGTATTTCCTGTTGAACTGTTGCTCTTCCCTGTTCATCTAATAACGTCCTATTCTCCACCTCCAGTTCACAAGCCATTGTGCACACTGGAGACCTCTGAATGAACCATCTTAGATTTCTCTCTCCATGATAACATTTACATTTAATTATCATGAAATCATATGAACCAGACCTCTTTCCTTTCTCTTCTTTATTTTCCTACAGTCAACGGCCTTGGTCTAGCAAGGGCTCTTAATGATGGCTTTCACAGTGGGGAAAATAACAGGAAATATTAGTTTCCTTTTTAAATTAAGGTTCTTTAAGAAGAACAAAACCAATCTCATTGGGATCCTTGCCCACTGGCTAAGTGGTGTCTTTTTCATCCTTAACCATTGGTTTCTGATTCCAGGAAAGTATTGTTCAGTTCCTAGTTTTGGTGACTTTGTACTGCAACAAATCAATATGCAATAACAGCTATTCGTGTACTTAGTGTAAACCATTTCCGATAAAAACTAAACAAAACATCCTTTCTTAACAACTTGTTTGTCATAAAGTGATTATAGAGGAAACATACAACCTCTTAACTTAAAATCCTTTTAATATTTTACATAAACATATCAGAGGGAAGACTACAAGCAGTGACTAAATAAGTGAAATTCTTCTCCAACAACATTGTTCCAGATATTAAATCACCTACAGTTAGCTGTTTAAATAATAATGGATACTAGTCTATTAAGGAAGAAATTAGGAAAAACTATAGGAGCCAGTCCAGCGTGATCCAGGACTTTAAACAACTAATGGGATTCAATCTGGACTTGCTTTCCTTCTGGACATCTAGAATTTTGGCACACACTATGGGGAAGATGCCGATGTGACTAGGGTGCCATAACACTCTTGGCACTGAGTCTAACGGGGCTCTAGGACTGGTAGATGGCATTTCACATGTGTTGTCAGGGGAATACATGAGCACATCTTGGGAACTGCACAGGGAGAGAGCTCTTCCAAGGTTGTGCCTGGAGACCTCCACACTTTGTCACACACACATTTTCTACTTCCTGATTGTCCTATGATCCTTCCACCCTAATGAATCATAGGTTGGAGTAAAACTACATGTTGAGTCCTCTGAATTTTCCTAGTGAGTTAGCCTACCTAGGTGTGTGTTCAGGAACCCCTTACAGAATGGCATTATGTGGCATTTTTTATGCTGCCGGATGGTGTGTTCCACATGATTAGAGACAGAGGGTGATTTCGAGCATACCTCTCTTGGAACTGGGTCTTCTTACTGCTTCTTCTGTAGGTTGCAGTAGATCTATTTCAATAGAGGAAAACAAGATAAATGAAATGATGATGTCAGAAAACAATGTGAAACAATAAAACAAGGCAATTTACTCAAAATAGAAAATGCAGAATCCTAATGATAGAGAGCCTGCTCTACTGTGTGCAAGTGCCCAGAAATGAAATGAAACATCACACTGGCCATTTTCTCTAAGCACACTTTAATTCCTTTTTACAAATAGTTTGGAATGAAACAAGCAAGTATGGTAGTGAAGGAAAAACAATAATTCTTTAAAGATAGTACAATAGTGTACTAGTGATTACAGAGTTCTATTTCTTTGTTTCTAAACTTTTTCTTAATATCTTATGACACTACAAACATGGCTCTCCTATGAAAGGCAGTTGTTGAAAGGACAAGGTAAAAAGTCAAAGAAACTGTATCCAAAAAGTAGGCTGAGTTACTCATGGATAGCCCAACAAACTCAACATCTATGTGGAAAAACTGGTCTTTCCTGTTGAGCTGTTGCTCTTCCCTGTTCATCTAATAAAGTCCTATTCTCCACCTTCAGTCGACACTATAGACTTAAGAATGAACCATCTTGGATTTCTCTCCCTCTACTAACTTTTTACACTTAATAGTCATGAAAACCTGTGAACTGGACCTCTTTTTATTCTTTGCTTCATTTTGCTCCTGTCAACTGCCCAAGTCAAATACTTGGCTTTCACAGGAGAAAAAATTATATCATTGTTATTCCTTCATAAATAAAAAATTTTAAGCAGAACAAACAAGAAAGACATTAGGTTAGAAAAACACAATCAACTTAAATGGAATAAATTGACCTTCCTGACTTGATTTTACCATGGATAGGTGAAACCTTCACCATGGCCTTATGTTATTCCAAGGAGGCAAAGATTCCTTTGTCCTTGACTCCCTTTATGTGGTTTCCTACAATCTGTCCTCTACAGGGGTGCTCTACAAACTAGGGCCCAAGGGGTCTAATAAACCTGTTATCTGGTTTTGTACATAAACTCTCACTGGAACACAGTCCTGCCTTCTCAAGGATATATTGTCTGTGACTGCTCTCACACTGCAATGGCTGACATTAGGAGATATGACAGACCACATGACCTAAAATCAGCTCCTTTAGAGAAAAAGTTTCCTGATCCTCCCTTCATATCAAAATCAGAGTATCCACAACAAATGTATTCTTATGACACATTTGCACAGTTCTCTCAAATGAATTCCTGCAGTAAATACTGCTGACTCCCTACCTTAGTCTTCTTTCCTGCTGGACAACCCAGCTGTATGTGGATATTTACTGTCATGATACACAAATAAGGTGCTATCTGCCCAGCTCCAAAAAGAGAAATGATTATACTAAGCTAATCACAGTACCAAGGTTACCACTAAGTGGTTTAGGAGTGAGCATGTGATGTAGCCCAAGCCTAAAAATTGTTAGTGGAAGTCAACTGCAAGCCTCTCAGTTATCTTCCTTTATTTAAAAGAAACATATAGCTCAGAATCAGTAATCAGGGAAATGCAAATGAAAGCCATAATGCAGGACGACCTCACTCCTCTCAGAATGACTTTCCTAAAGATGTGAATAAATAAATAAATAAATAAATAAATAAATAAATAAATAAATAAATAAATAAATAAGTAAGTAAAAACAGTGCTGGCCATAATATGGAGAAAAGAGAAAGCCTCGTGCCCTGCTCTTGGGATTATAAATTGGTATAGTCACTAAGGAAAACAGCATGGAGATGTCTCAGGAAATTACAAATAAAACTGCCATTCCACTTTTGGGCATTTCTTCAACACAAGCAGGAACACAGGTTTGAACAGATATCTCCACCCCTATGCTCACTGCAACATTATTTACAACAACTAAGATATGGAAGCAATGGGTGTCCTTCGATAGGTATACAAAGAAGATGTAGCAAGTATATGCTATATAATGAAACATCACTCAGACATGAAAAAAATGAAATGTTGCCTTTTACAACAATATGAAAGGACCAAGAGGCTGTTATGCTAAGTGAAATAAGACAAAGACAAATGTAGTATGTCTCACTTACATATGGAATCTAAAACAACAAAACAAATCAGAAACATACCCCAAAACGACAGGGAACAAACTCATGGTTGCCAGACATTAGTGAGGTGAGGACACGCATGATATAGAACGTGATTAACAAGTGAACCTTCCACTTATAACATATGTGAGCCGCCCCGATATACTGTACAGCACAGGAAATATGTCAGTATCATGATAACTTTGCACAGACATAGAGGGTGACTAGACTTAGCATGGTCATCACATCCTAAAGTATGTAAATGCCTAACCACCATGTTGTACACCTGAAAGTCATATATTGTGTGTCAACTATGCTTTTAACAAGATATTTCAAAGGAAAGGAGAAAGGCATAAGGAAAAGCAATCTTTCCAGCATGTAAAGATACACTGTCTTTTGGGAATATGATGCCACAGAGCCATCGCTAAGCAGCTGCCTAGGAAAGGACACATTAACACTGACAGCCATGCAGCTGAAAGAGGACAACTAGGATCCCGATGACATTATGGAAAACCAAGACAATCCTGCTTACTATTGTTTTGGCGCCAGTTAATTAGGCCACCTATCCTCTGAAGCTAAGTGCATTCTATGTGACTGACAGCCCAAGGCCTACAGGGTAAGATCTCTTCCTTTCTGGTGCAGGAGACTTTCAAAAGCTTGCCTTCGCTACGTAGTCACCTCATTCCCAGCCATTCCCACAGGACACGCTGTGCACCAGCAAAACGGAACTGCGCATTCATGCCACAAAGTTCTCCTGTACATCTGAGCCCTTGCCCTGCTGTGCGCGCTGCCAAACGGGTCCTCTCCATAGATGTTCCTCCTGCTAAACATCACCCTTCTGCCCCTTTACTTGGCAGACTTCTTCAGGCTCTACATGTTTACTTTACATCCTACCTACACGTTTTATGTTTTAATTATAAATCTTCCTCTGAATTGATTTGTGACAGAGACAGGAAGGGAGAAACAGAGAGAGAGAAACAGTGATTTCTTGTTCCACTTCCTTATGCATTCCTTGGTTGATTCTGGTATGTGCCCTGACCAGGGACAAAAACTCACAAGTTTGGCATTTGGGGACAACCCTTTAACCAACTGACCTACCTGGCCAAGCCCTCCCCCATATTTTTTAAACTCTAATTCTAACCTTGGATTTAAAGTGTCCGGCACATACTACACACCAATGAAAAGAATAAATAATGACAAGCGTAAGCTCCTAGCGCACTCTGGCACCTAGTACGCACTGAAAAAAGTATAGGAAAGAATAAAAATGACAATGATAATAACAAGCTCTTGGAGGGCAGGGACTGGGTTATCAAATGTTTGAATTCTGCAACATTAGCATAACACCTAGTACCTAAAAGACACCTGAGAGTTAAATACCAAATCATTAAGAGGAGCAATAAATAACTGACTTTTGAGGTTTTCTTTGAAAATTCTGCTTCGGAAAAACCCACAGAAATAAACCAGGCACAGCTAGCTCTCTGATATTATGAGCACCTTCAAGGTCAAGCCTCTATTCCATCCTTATGTTTCCTACAGTTTGCAAAAGCAACCTACACAAGTTCTTGTTGAAGGTCTACTAAGTCCAAGGTGTCCTCATACAGTTCACGCGGCAGGCACAATGAACTCAGTGCCACAGCTGGGTAGCACACTGGCGTTTTTGTTATACTGAAATATTTCTCTACTTTTATTATAACTTGTTAACTCTGAGTTGAGCGATTTGAATGTTTATTATGATTATCTTTTCACCAATGGCATTAGAGCCTCCGGTTCTCAGAAAATTACAGTGTCATGACAATTATTCAACAAGCAGAAGGATCGCCTTCTTCTAATGAAGTCAACATGCCCCTTTCTGTTTTGACTTCGGAGGAATGAAGTTGATCATAGTGAGATCTTTTTGGTATAATATGTAAAATAACCTCTGCTTCTCAACTGGCATTGCCTCTGACTTCTGTACTCTGGTAGATATGTTTAGAAACCAATCTCATTGGGATCCTTGCCCACTGGCTAGGTCTTGTCCTTTTTATCCTTAACCATTGGCTTTGAGTTCCAGGGAAGTATTGTTCACTTCCTAGTTTAGTGACTTTTCAGTGAGACAAAGCAGTATGTAATAACAAGTATTCATTTACTTAGTGTAATCCATTTGCTATAAAAACTAAACAAAATGTCCATTTTTGGCACGTTCAGTTTGTTACATTTGATTATACGGAAAAGGACCTATGTCTTAACTCGAAATCCTTTTACTTTTTAAAATAAACCTATCATATGGAATATTAGAAGTCGTGACTAAATAAATGAACTTCTTCAACAATATTGCTACGGATTTTAAATCACCTACAATTAACTGTTTAAGTAATACTGAATACTACTCTATTAAGGAAGAAATTGAGAAAAACCATAGGAACCCGAACAGCGTGATCCAGGACTTTAAACAACTAATGGGATTCAATCTGGACACTTGCTTTCCTTCTGGACATCTAGAATTTTGGCACACACTATGGGGAAGATGCCGATGTGACTAGGGTGCCATAACACTCTTGGCACTGAGTCTAACGGGACTCTGGAACTGGTAGATGGCATTTCACATGTGTTGTCAGAATTTGACAGTGGAATACTTGAGCACGTTCTGGTAACTCTAGAGGGAGGAGGCTGTTGTAACCTTGTGCCTGGTGTCGTCCACACTTTGTCACACGCACCTTTTCTCCTTGCTGATTGTCCTATGATACTTCCACCCTAGTAAATCACAGGAAGGAGTAAAATTATATGTTGAGTCCTATGAATTTTTCTAGTGAATAGGCCCACCTAGGTGTGAGTTCGGGAACCCCTAACACAATGGCATTTTGTGGCATTTTTTTGATGCGGAATGCTATGTTCCACATGATTAGAGGCAGAGGGTGATTTCAAGCATACCTCTCTTGGAGTTGCTTCTTCTTGATGCTTCTTCTGAAGATTCCTGCAGATCTGTTTGAACAAAGGTACGAATGAAATGACGACAGAAAACAATGTGAAAGAAAAAACAAGGCAAATTACTCAAAATAGAAAAGGCAGAATCCTAATGATAGATAATAAGCTCTACTATATGAAAGTGCCTATAAAGGAAACGAGACAACACACTGGCAATTTTCTCCATCTAAGCAGGGTTTCATTGCTCTGTACAATAGATATGAATCCATCAAGTAACTGAGTTAGTGAGGAAAAAAAACAATAATTATCAAAGATAGTACAATAGGGTTCTATTGATTACAGACTTCTATTGGTTTGTTTCTAACATCTTTCTTAATATCTCAGGACACTAAAAACATGGCTCTCCTATGAAAGGTGGTTGTTGATAGGACAAGGTAAAAAGTCAAAGAAACTGTATCCAAAATGTAGGATGAGTTACCCATGGATATTCCAACAAACTCAACATGTGTGGGGAATAACTGGTCTTTCCTGTTGAACTGTTGCTCTTCCCTGTTCATGTGATAAAGTCCTATTCTCCATGTCAAATTCACAGCCCAGTGCACAACCTGAAGAAATTTGAATGAACCAGGTTACATTTCTCTCGCTCTACTAACTTTTGAAGCTTAATCGTCATGAAATCCTGGGAACTAGACATCTTTTCCTTCTCTGCTTTATTTTGCTACTGTCAACTGCCCAAGTCAAATGATTGGTTTTCACAGGGGCAAAAATTATACCATTATTATTCCTTCATAAATTAAAATTTTTTAAGCAGAACAAACGAGAAAGACATACGCTTAGAAAAACACAATCATCTTAAATTGAATAAATTGACCCTCCTCACTTGGTTTCAGCATGGATGGGTGAAAGCTTCATCATGGCCTGATGCTAGTCCAAGGAGGCAAAGCTTCCTTTGTCTTTGACTCCCTTTATGTGGTTTCCTTCAATTTGTCCTGTACATGAGTGCTTTGCAAACTAGGGACTACGGGGAATAATACAACTTGTCATCTGGTTTTGTACATAAACTCTCACTGGAACACAATCCTCCCTTTTCCTTGACATATTGTCTGTGACTGCTCTCACACTACAATGGCAGACTTGAGGAGATATGAGAGGCCACATGACCTAAAATCAGCCCCTTCACAGAAAAGGCATCCTGATCACCCCTTCATATCAAAACCAGAGTGCCCCCAACAAATGTAATCTTATGACACATCTGCTCAGTCTGCTCCAATGAATCCCTGTAGTAAATATGGCTGACTCCCTACTTTAGCCTTCTTTCTTGCTGTAGGTGGACATTTACTGTCCTGATACACAAATGACGTGGTATCTGCCCAGCTCGAAAAAGAGAAATGATTATATTAAGCTAATCACAGTACCTAGGTTACCAGTAAGTGGTTTAGGAGTGAGCATATGATGCAGCCCAAGCCTGTAAAATGTTAGCGGAAGTCAATTGCAAGCCCCTCAGTTGTCCTCGTATTTAAAAGAAACATATAGCTCAGCATCACCAATCAGGGAAATGCAAATGAAAGCCATAATGCAGTACCACCTCATGCCTCTCAGAATAGCTGTCCTCAAGATAAATAAATAAATAAATAAATAAATAAATAAATAAATAAATAAATAAATAAATAACTAGTGTTGGCCACGATGTGGAGTAAAGGGAAAGCCTCCCACTCCACTTGTGGGATTGTAAATTGTTACAGTCACTATGAAAAACAACATGGAGATGCCTCAGAAAATTAGAAATAAAATGGCCATTCCACTTCTGGGCATTTCTTCAACAAAAGCAGGAACACAGATTTCAAAAGATATCTGCACCCCTATATGCAGTGCAACATTATTTCCAATAGCTAAGATATGAAAGCAATGTAGGTGTCCTTCGATAGATAAAAACAAGATTTAACAATATATGGTATATAATGAAATATCACCCAGACATGAAAAAAGGGAAATCTTGCCATTTACGACAACATGAAAGGACCAAGAAGCTGTTATGCTAAGTGAAAGAAGACAAAGACAAATATAGTATGTCTCACTTACATGTGGAAGCTAAAACAAACAAAACAAACAAAACAGAAAAACAGCCCATAGCTACAGGGAATAAACTCATGGTTGCCAAAGGCTAGTGAGTTGAGGAGACACGTGAAAAAGAAGAAGATGAATAAGAAGTGAACCTTGCAGTGATATCATATGCGAGCACACCGGATGCAGTGTCCAGCACAGGGAATGTGTCAGTATCGTAGTAACTTTGCACAGACATAGAGGGTGACTAGACTTAGCGTGGTCATCACATCCTAAAGTATGTCAATGTCAAACCACCACGCTGTACACCTGAAGGTCGTATACTGTGTGCCAACTATGCTTTTCACAAGAAATTTCAAAGGAAAGGAGAAAGGCATAAGGAAAAGCAGGCCTTCAAGCCTCTACACACTGTCATGTGAGAATACGATGCCTCGGAGCCCTCGCTACCTAGCTGGCCAGGAAAGGACACATTAACACTGACAACCATGCACCTGAAAAGGGACAACTGGGATCCTGATGACATCACGGAAAACCAAAACAATCTGGGTTCCTATTGTTTTGGCCACAGTTAATTAGGCCACCTGTCCTCTGAAGCTAAGACCATTCTATGTGACTGACAGCCCAAGGCCTACAGGGTAAGATCTCTTCCTTTCTGGTGCAGGAGACTTTCACAAGCTTGCCTTTGCTAGATATTAACCTCATTCCCAACCATTCCCACAGGACACATTGTGCACCATCAAAACTGAACTGGGCATTCATGCCCCAAAGGTCTCTTGTACACCTAAGCCCTTGCGCTGCTGTTCCCACTGCCAAAGGGAACGTTCCTCCAGCTAAACATCACTCTTCTGCCCCTTTACCTGGCAAATTTCTTCACCTTTTGCATGCTTACATTACATCCCACCTACACTTTTTATGTTTTAATTATAAATCTTCCTCTGAATTGATTTGTGAGAGAGACAGGAAGGGAGAAACAGAGAGAGAGAGAGAGAGAAACAGTGACTTCTTGTTCCACTTCCTGATGCATTCCTTGGTTGATTCTGGTATGTGCCCTGACCAGAGACCGAACGCACAACTTTGGCATTTGGGGAAAACGCTTTAACCAACTGACCTACCTGGCCAAGGCCTCAACCACATTTTTCAAACTCTAGTTCTTATCATGGCTTTAAAGTGTCTGGCACATACTACACACCAATGAAAAGAATAAATATTGACAAGGGTAAGCTCCTAGTGTGCTCTGGCACCTAGTATGCATTGAGTAAAGTATTGGAAATAATAAAAATGACAATGATAATAACAAGCTCTTGGAGGGCAGGGACAGAGTTTTTAAAATGTTTGAATTCTGCAACATCAGCATAACACCTAGCACCTAAATGACACCTGAGAGTTAAACAGCAAGCCATTAAGAGGATCGATGATTACTGAATTTTTAAATTTTCCTTGAAAATTCAGTTTCTAAAAAACACACAGATATAAATCAGGCACAGCTCTCTGATATTATGAGCACCTTCAAGGTCAAACTTCTGTTTCATCTTTATGTTTTCTATAATTTGAAAAACCAACTTACACAAGCTCTGGTTGAAGCTCTACTAAGTCCAAGGTGTCCTCATGCATTTCACGTGGCAGGCACAATGAACTCAGTGCCACAGCTGGGTAGCACACTGGCATTTTTGTTACTGCGAAACATTTCTCTACTTTTATTATAACTTGTTAACTCTGAGTTGAGCGATTTGAATGTTTATTATGATTATCTTTTCACCAATGGCATTAGAGTCTCTGCTTCTCAGAAAATTACAGTGTCATGACAATTATTCAACAAGCAGAAGGATCTCCTTGTTCTAATGAAGTCAACATGCCTCATTCTGTTTTGACTTCTGAGGAATGAAGTTGATCATAGTGAGACCTTGTTGGTATAATATGTAAAATAACCTCTGCTTCTCAACTGGCATTGCCTCTGACTTCTGTACTACTGGTAGATGTTTAAAAACCAATCTCATTGAGATCCTTGCCCACTGGCTAAGTGTTGGCAGTCTTACCCTTAACAATTGGTTTCTGGTTCCAGGGAAGTACAGTTCAGTTCCTAGATTAGTGACTCTTCAGTGAGACAAAGCAGTATGTAATAACAAGTATTCCTTTACTTAGTTTAATCCATATGCTGTAAAAACTAAACAAAAGATCCATTCTTAATAAGTTCAGTGTGTTATACTGTGATTATAGTGGACACCTACTACCTCTTAACGTAAAATGCTTTTATTTTTTACATAAAGTTATCGTATGGGATATTAGAAGTCATGACTAAATAAATTAGTCCAACAATATTCCTCTGGATTTTAAATAACCTACAATTAACTGTTCAAATAACACTGAATACTAGTCTATTAAGGAAGAAATTAAGAAAAACCATAGGAGCCCATCCAGGTTGATCCAGGAGTTTCTATAACCAATGGGGTTCATTCTGAACACTTGCTTTCCATCAGGCCATCTAGAATTTTGGCACACACTATGGGGAAAGATGCCGATGTGACTAGGATGCCATAAAACCCTTGGCACTGAGTCTAACGGGACTCTGGGACTGGTAGATGGCATTTCACATGTGTTGTCAGAATTTGACCGTGGAACACTTGAGCACATCCTGTTAACTCCACAGTGACAGGGCTCATGCAAGCTTGTGCCTGGTGTCTTCCACACTGTCACACGCACCTTTTCTCCTTCCTGATTGTCCTATGATCCTTCTACTCTAGTAAATTACACGTAGAAGTAAAACTACATGTTGAGTCCTATGAATTTTTCTAGTAAGCCCACCTAGGTGTGGGTCAGGACCCCTAGGAGAATGGTATTATGTGGCATTTTTATGATGCCAGATGGTATGTTCCACATGATTAGAGGCAAAGGATGATTTCAAGCATACCTCTCCTGGAACTGGGTCTTCTTATTGCTCCTTTTTTAGATTGCAGTAGGCCTATTTGAATAAAGGAATGAAAAGATAAATGAAACGATGACCACAGAAAACAATGTGAAACAAACAACAATGCAAATTACTCAAAATAGAAAATGCAGAATCCTAATGATAGACAACATGCTCTACTGTATGAAAGTGATGAAAACGGAAATGAAACATCACACTGGCTGTTTTCTTGGACTAAGCACTGTTTCATTCCTTTGTACAATAGATATGAATTAATCAAGTAACTGGGGTAACGAGAGAAAAACAATAATTCTCAAAGACAGTACAATAGGGTTTTAGTGATTACGGAGTTCTATTTGTTTGTCTCTAACATCTTTCTTAATACCTCATGACACTAAAAACATGGCTCTCCTGTGAAAGGCAGTTGTTCACAGGGCAAGGTAAAAAGTGAAAGAATCTGTATCTAAAATGTAGGCTGTTACCCATGGATATTCCAACAATGTGAACATGCATGGGGAAAACTGCTCTTTCCTGTTGAACTGTTGCTCTTCCCTGCTCATCTGATAAAGTCCTATTCTCTATGCCCAATTCACATGCCAGTGCACAAGCTGGAGACCTATGAATGAGCCAGCTTAGATTTCTCTCCCCCTACTAACTTTTTACACTTAATCATCATGAAACCCTGTGAACCAGACGTCTTTTCCTTCTCTGCTTTATTTTGCTGCTGTCAACTGCCCAAGTCAAATGATTGGTATTCACAGGGGCAAAAATAACGGCAACTATTATTATTCCATCATAAATTAAGATTTTTTAAGCAGAACAAACGAGAAAGACATACGCCTGGAAAAACACAATCCTTACTTGATTTCAGTATGGATGGGCCAAAGCTTCATCATGGCCTCATGCTAGTCCAAGGAGGCAAAGCTTCCTTTGTCTTCCACTCCCTTTATGTGGTTTCCTTCAATCTGTCCTCTTCACGCGGGCTTTGCAAACTAGGGCCCATGGGATCTAATACAACCTGTCATCTGGTTTTGTACATAAACTCTCATTGAAACACAGTCGTGTCTTTTCACTGACATATTGTCTATGACTGCTCTCACACTCCAATGGCAGACTTGAGGGGGTACGACAGGTGACACTGCCTAAAATCAGGCCCTTTATAAAAAAAGCTTGCTGATCCCTCCTTCATATCACAACCAGAGTGCCACCATCAAATATAATCTTGTGACACTTCTGCTCAGTACTCTCCAATGAATCTCTGCAGTAAATATCACTGACTCCCTGTCCTAGTTTTCCTTTTTGCTGGAGACCCCCAGCTGTATTTGGACATTTACTGTCCTGATACACAAATAAGGTGCTATCTGCCCAGCTCCAAAAAGAGAAATGATTATACTAAGCTAATCACAGTACCTTGCTTACCACTAAGTGCTTTAGGAGTTAGCATGTGATGTAGCCCAAGCCTAAAAATTGTTAGTGGAAGTCAACTTCAAGCCTCTCAGTTGTCTTCCTTTATTTAAAAGAAACATATAGCTCAGCATCAGTAATCAGGGAAGTGCAAATGAAAGCCATAATGCAGGACGACCTCACTCCTCTCAGAATGACTTTCCTCAAGGTGTGAATAAATAAATAAATGAATGAATAAATAAATAAATAAATAAATAAATGGAAAAGTAAAAACAGTGTTGGCCATGATATGGAGAAAAGAGAAAGCCTCGTGCCCTGCTCTTGGGATTATAAATTCGTATAGTCACTATGGAAAACAGCATGGAGATGTCTCAGAAAATGAGAAATAAAACTGCCTTTCCACTTTTGGGCATTTCTTCAACAAAAGCAGGAACACAGATTTGAAAAGATATCTGCACCCCTACGTTCACTGCAGCATTACTTACAATAGCCAAGATATGGAAGCCATGTAAGTGTCCTTTGATAGATAAAGAAAGAAAATTCTATGGTATATAATGAAATATCACTCAGACATGAAAAGAAGGAAGTCTTGCCATTTACGAGAACGTGGATGGACCAAGAGGCTGTTAAGCTAATTGAAATAAGACAGACAAAAACAAATATAGTATGTCTCTCTTACATGTGGAATCTAAAGCAAACAAAACAGAAACACACCCCATAGCTACAGGGGAAAAACTCATGGTTGCCAGACGCTACTGAGTTGAGGAGACGCATGACATAGAAGAACTTGAATAGGAAGTGAGCCTTGCAGCTATAGCATAGGGGAGCCCCTGGATGTCCTGTGCAGCACAGGGGATGTGACAGTACCGGAGAAACTCTGCAGGGACATAGAGGGTGGCTAGACTTAGCATGGCGATCACATCCTGAGGTATGTAAATATCAGAGAACCATGCTGTACACCCGAAAGTCATATATTGTCTGCCAACTATACTTTTAACAAGGTATTTCAAAGGAAAGGAGAAAAGCATAGGGAAAAGCAGGCCTTCCAGCCTTTCTACACTGTCATGTGAGAATATGATGCCTCGGAGCCCTCGATAAGCAGCTGGACAGGAAAGGACACATTAGCACTGACAATCACACAGGTGAAAAGGGACAACTGGGATCCTGATGACATCATGGAAAACCAAAACAATCCTGGTATACCGTTCCTTTGGCCACAGTCAATTAGGCCACCTATTGTCTGAAGCTAAGTGCATTCTATGTGACCGACAGCCCAAGGCCTACAGGGTAAGATCTCTTCCTTTCTGGTGCAGGAGACTTTCAAAAGCTTGCCTTCGCTACGTAGTCACCTCATTCCCAACCATTCCCACAGGACACACTGTGCACCACCAAAACGGAACTGCGCATTCATGCCGCAAAGTTCTCTTGTACATCTGAGCCCTTGCCCTGCTGTGCGCGCTGCCAAACGGGTCCTCTCCATAGATGTTCCTCCTGCTAAACATCACCCTTCTGCCCCTTTACCTGGCAAACTTCTTCATGTTCTGCATGTTTACTTTACATCCCACCTACACTTTTTATGTTTTAATAACAAATCTTCTTTTGAATTGATTTGACAGAGACAGGAAGGGAGAAACAGAGAGAGAGAGAAACAGTGATTTCTTGTTCCACTTCCTTATGCATTCCTTGGTTGATTCTGGTATGTGCCTTGACCAGGGACCGAACGCACCACTTTGGCTTTTGGGGAAAGCGCTTTAGACAGCTGACGTACCGGCCAAGGCCTCACCCACATTTTTCAAACTCTACTTCTCGTCTTGGATTGAAAGTGTCCAGCACATACTACACACCAATGAAAAGAATAAATAATGACAAGGGTAAGCTCCTAGTGTGCTCTGGCACCTAGTAAGCACTGAATAAAGTATAGGAAATAATAAAAATGACAATGATAATAACAAGCTCTTGGAGGGCAGGGACCAAGTTTTTTAAATGTTTGAATTCTCCAATATCACCATAACACCTAGTACCTAAAAGACACCTCACAGTTAAATAGCAAACCATTAAGAGGACCAATGAATAACTCACTTTTGAGATTTTCTTTGAAAATTCTGTTTCAAAAAAACACACAGAAATAAACCAGGCACAGCTCTTTGATAGTATTAGCACCTTCAAGGTCAAACCTCTATTTCCTCTTTATGTTTTCTATAATCTGTAAAAGCAACCTACACAAGCTCTGGTTGAAGCTCTACTAAGTCCAAGGTGTCCTCATGCATTTCACGTGGCAGGCACAATGAACTCAGTGCCACAGCTGGGTAGCACACTGGCATTCTTCTATTTGTGAAACATTTCTCTGCTTTCATTAGAATTTGTTAAGTCCCAGTTGAGCTATTTGAATATTACGATTTTCTTTTGAACAATGCCATTAGAGCCTCCGGTTCTCAGAAAATTACAGTGTCATGACAATGATTCAACAAGGAGAAGGATTGCCTTGTTCTAATGAAGTCAACGTGCCTCATTCTGTTTTGACTTCTGAGGAATGAAGTTGATCATAGTGAGACCTTGTTGGTATAATATGTAAAATTGTCTCTGCTTCTCCACTGGCATTGCCTCTCTGACTTCTGTACTCTGGTAGATATGTTTAAAACCCAATCATTGGGATCCTTGCCCTCTGGCTAAGTGTTATACTTTTTATTGTTAACCATTGGTTTTTAGTTCCAGGGAAGTATTGTTCAGCTCCTAGTTTAGTGACTTTTTAGTGAGACAAAGCAGTATGTAATAACAAGTATTCATTTACTTAGTGTAATCTATTTGCTATAAAAACTAAACAACACGTCCGTTGTTAACACATTCAGTTTGTTACACTTTGATTATAAGAGAAAGGACCTACGTCTTAACTCAAAAATCCTTTTACTATCTTATATAAACCTATCATATGGGATATTAGAAGTTGTGACTAAACAAATCAACTTCTTCTCCAACAATATTGCTCCGGATTTTAAATCACCCACAATTAACAGTTTAAATAATACTGAATACTAGTCTATTAAGGAAGAAATTAAGAAAAACTATAAGGACCCAACCAGCTTGATCCAGGACTTTAAATAACTGATGGGATTCATTCTGGACACTTGCTTTCCTTCTGAGAATCTAGAATTTTGTCACACACTATGGGGAAGATGCCTATGTGACTAGGGTGCCATATCACCCTTGGCACTGAGTCCAATGGGACTCTGGGACTGGTAGATGGCATTTCACATGTGTTGTCAGAATTTGACAGTGGAATACTTGAGCACGTTCTGGTAACTCCACAGGGAGACAACTGTTGCATGCTTGTGCCTGGTGTCGTCCACACTTTGTCACACGCACCTTTTCTCCTTGCTGATTGTCCTATGATACTTCCACTCTCTTAAATCACAGGTAGGAGTAAATTATACGTTGAATCCTCTGAATTTTTCTAGAGAATAAGCCCACGAAGGTGTGGGTTCGGGAACCCCTAACAGAATGCCATTATGTGGCATTTTTATGATGTGGAATTGTATGTTCTACATGACTAGAGGCAGAGTGTGATTTCAAGCTTACCTCTCTTGGAATTGCTTTTTCTTGATGCTTCTCCTGAAGATTCCTGGAGATCTGTTTGAATAAAGGTACGAACACATAAATGAAATGATGATGTCAGAAAATAATGTGAAACAAAAAAACAAGGCAACTCACTCAAAAAAGAAAATGCAGAATCCTAATGATAGACAATATGCTCTACTGTATGAAAGTGCCTATAAAGGAAATGAAACATCACACTGGCAAATTTCTCCAACTAAGCAGGGTTTCATTCCTCTGTACAATAGATATGAATCCATCAAGTAACTGGGGTAGCGAGAGGAAAACAGTAATTATCAAAGATAGTACAACAGTCTTCTATTGATTACAGACTTCTGTTGGTTTGTTTCCAACATATTTTTTAATATCTCTGGACACTAAAAACATGGCTCCCCTATGAAAGGAAGTTGTTGGCAGGACAAGGTTAAAAGTCAAAGAAACTGTATCCAAAATGTAAGCTGAGTTACCCATGGATATTCCAACAAACTCAACATGAGTGGGGAAAAATTGGTCTTTCCTGTTCATGTTGCTCTTCCCTGCTCATCTGATGAAAACCTATTCTCAGTATCCAGTTCACACACCAGTGCACACGCTGGGGACCTATGAATGAACCAGCTTAGATTTCTCTCGCTCTGCTAACTTTTAAAGCTTAATCATCATGAAATCATGTGAACTAGACCTCTTTTCATTCTCTACTTTATTTTGCTACTGTCAACTGCTCAAGTCAAACGACTGGCTCTTAGACGGGCAAAAATTACACCATTATTATTCCTTCATAGATTAAAAATTTTTAAGCAGAACAAATGAGAAAGACATAGGCTTGGAAAAACACAATCATCCTAAATGGAATAAATTGACCCTCCTGACTTGATTTCAGCATGGATGGGTGAGAGCTTCATCATGGCCTGAAGCTAGCCCAAGGAGACAAAGCTTCCTTTGTCTGCCACTCCACTATGTGGTTTCCATCAATCTGTCCTCTACATGAGTGCTCTGCAAACTAGGGCCCATGGGGTCTAATACAACCTGTCATCTGGTTTTGTACATAAAGTCTCACTGGAACACAGTCCTGCCTTTTCACTAATATATTGTCTATGACTGCTCTCACATTACAATGGCAGGCTTGAGGAGATATGACAGATCACATGACCTGAAATCAGGCCCTTTACAGAAAAAGCTTCCTGATCCCCCCTTCATATCAAAACCAGAGTGCTCCCAACAAATGTAATCTTATGGCATTTCTGCTCAATACTCTCCTATGAACCCCTGCAGTAAATATTGCTGACTCCCTCCCTTAGTCTTCCTTCTTGCTGGACACCCCAGCTGTATGTGGACATTTACTGTCGTGATATACAAATGAGGTGGTATCTGCCCAGCTCCAAAAAGAGAAATGATTATACTAAGCTAATCACAGTACCTAGGTTACCACTAAGTGTTTTAGGAGTGAGCATGTGATGTAGCCCACGCCTACAAAATGTTAGCGGAAGTCAACTGCAAGCCTCTCAGCTTTCTTTGTATTTAAAAGAAACATATAGCTCACCATCACCAATCAGGGAAATGCAAATGAAAGCCATAATGCAGGACGACCTCACTGCTTTCAGAATGGCTATCCTCAAGGTATAAATAAATAAATCACAAGTGTTGGCCAAGATGTGGAGAAAAGAGAAAGCCTCAAGCTCTATTCGTGGGATTGTAAATTGGTACTGTCACTATGAAAAACAGCATGGAGACGTCTCAGGAAATTACAAATAAAACTGCCATTCCACTTCTGGGCATTTCTTCAACAAAAGCAGGAACACAGATTTGAACAGATATCTCCACCCCTATGCTCACTGCAACATTATTTACAACAACTAAGATATGGAAGCAATGGGTGTCCTTCGATAGGTATACAAAGAAGACGTAGCAAGTATATGCTATATAATGAAACATCACTCAGACATGAAAAAAATGAAATGTTGCCTTTTACAACAATATGAAAGGACCAAGAGGCTGTTATGCTAAGTGAAATAAGACAAAGACAAATATAGTATGTCTCACTTACATATGGAATCTAAAACAACAAAACAAATCAGAAACACACCCCAAAACGACAGGGAACAAACTCATGGTTGCCAGACATTAGTGAGGTGAGGACACGCATGATATAGAACGTGATTAACAAGTGAACCTTCCACTTATAACATATGTGAGCCGCCCCGATATACTGTACAGCACAGGAAATATGTCAGTATCATGATAACTTTGCACAGACATAGAGGGTGACTAGACTTAGCATGGTCATCACATCCTAAAGTATGTAAATGCCTAACCACCATGTTGTACACCTGAAAGTCATATATTGTGTGTCAACTATGCTTTTAACAAGATATTTCAAAGGAAAGGAGAAAGGCATAAGGAAAAGCAATCTTTCCAGCATGTAAAGATACACTGTCTTTTGGGAATATGATGCCACAGAGCCATCGTTAAGCAGCTGCCTAGGAAAGGACACATTAACACTGACAGCCATGCAGCTGAAAGAGGACAACTAGGATCCCGATGACATTATGGAAAACCAAGACAATCCTGCTTACTATTGTTTTGGCTCCAGTTAATTGGCCACCTATCCTCTGAAGCTAAGTGCATTCTATGTGACTGACAGCCCAAGGCCTACAGGGTAAGCTCTCTTCCTTTCTGGTGCAGGAGACTTTCAAAAGCTTGCCTTCGCTACGTAGTCACCTCATTCCCAGCCATTCCCACAGGACACGCTGTGCACCAGCAAAACGGAACTGCGCATTCATGCCGCAAAGTTCTCCTGTACATCTGAGCCCTTGCACTGCTGGGCGCGCTGCCAAACGGGTCCTCTCCATAGATGTTCCTCCTGCTAAACATCACCCTTCTGCCCCTTTACTTGGCAGACTTCTTCAGGCTCTACATGTTTACTTTACATCCTACCTACACGTTTTATGTTTTAATTATAAATCTTCCTCTGAATTGATTTGTGACAGAGACAGGAAGGGAGAAACAGAGAGAGAGAAACAGTGATTTCTTGTTCCACTTCCTTATGCATTCCTTGGTTGATTCTGGTATGTGCCCTGACCAGGGACAAAAACTCACAAGTTTGGCATTTGGGGACAACCCTTTAACCAACTGACCTACCTGGCCAAGCCCTCCCCCATATTTTTTAAACTCTAATTCTAACCTTGGATTTAAAGTGTCCGGCACATACTACACACCAATGAAAAGAATAAATAATGACAAGCGTAAGCTCCTAGCGCACTCTGGCACCTAGTACGCACTGAAAAAAGTATAAGAAAGAATAAAAATGACAATGATAATAACAAGCTCTTGGAGGGCAGGGACTGGGTTATCAAATGTTTGAATTCTGCAACATTAGCATAACACCTAGTACCTAAAAGACACCTGAGAGTTAAATACCAAATCATTAAGAGGAGCAATAAATAACTGACTTTTGAGGTTTTCTTTGAAAATTCTGCTTCGGAAAAACCCACAGAAATAAACCAGGCACAGCTAGCTCTCTGATATTATGAGCACCTTCAAGGTCAAGCCTCTATTCCATCCTTATGTTTCCTACAGTTTGCAAAAGCAACCTACACAAGTTCTTGTTGAAGGTCTACTAAGTCCAAGGTGTCCTCATACAGTTCACGCGGCAGGCACAATGAACTCAGTGCCACAGCTGGGTAGCACACTGGCGTTTTTGTTATACTGAAATATTTCTCTACTTTTATTATAACTTGTTAACTCTGAGTTGAGTGATTTGAATGTTTATTATGATTATCTTTTCACCAATGGCATTAGAGCCTCCGGTTCTCAGAAAATTACAGTGTCATGACAATTATTCAACAAGCAGAAGGATCGCCTTCTTCTAATGAAGTCAACATGCCCCTTTCTGTTTTGACTTCGGAGGAATGAAGTTGATCATAGTGAGATCTTTTTGGTATAATATGTAAAATAACCTCTGCTTCTCAACTGGCATTGCCTCTGACTTCTGTACTCTGGTAGATATGTTTAGAAACCAATCTCATTGGGATCCTTGCCCACTGGCTAGGTCTTGTCCTTTTTATCCTTAACCATTGGCTTTGAGTTCCAGGGAAGTATTGTTCACTTCCTAGTTTAGTGACTTTTCAGTGAGACAAAGCAGTATGTAATAACAAGTATTCATTTACTTAGTGTAATCCATTTGCTATAAAAACTAAACAAAATGTCCATTTTTGGCACGTTCAGTTTGTTACATTTGATTATACGGAAAAGGACCTATGTCTTAACTCGAAATCCTTTTACTTTTTAAAATAAACCTATCATATGGAATATTAGAAGTCGTGACTAAATAAATGAACTTCTTCAACAATATTGCTACGGATTTTAAATCACCTACAATTAACTGTTTAAGTAATACTGAATACTACTCTATTAAGGAAGAAATTGAGAAAAACCATAGGAACCCGAACAGCGTGATCCAGGACTTTAAACAACTAATGGGATTCAATCTGGACACTTGCTTTCCTTCTGGACATCTAGAATTTTGGCACACACTATGGGGAAGATGCCGATGTGACTAGGGTGCCATAACACTCTTGGCACTGAGTCTAACGGGACTCTGGAACTGGTAGATGGCATTTCACATGTGTTGTCAGTGGAATACTTGAGCACGTTCTGGTAACTCTAGAGGGAGGAGGCTGTTGTAACCTTGTGCCTGGTGTCGTCCACACTTTGTCACACGCACCTTTTCTCCTTGCTGATTGTCCTATGATACTTCCACCCTAGTAAATCACAGGAAGGAGTAAAATTATATGTTGAGTCCTATGAATTTTTCTAGTGAATAGGCCCACCTAGGTGTGAGTTCGGGAACCCCTAACGCAATGGCATTTTGTGGCATTTTTTTGATGCGGAATGCTATGTTCCACATGATTAGAGGCAGAGGGTGATTTCAAGCATACCTCTCTTGGAGTTGCTTCTTCTTGATGCTTCTTCTGAAGATTCCTGCAGATCTGTTTGAACAAAGGTACGAATGAAATGACGACAGAAAACAATGTGAAAGAAAAAACAAGGCAAATTACTCAAAATAGAAAAGGCAGAATCCTAATGATAGATAATAAGCTCTACTATATGAAAGTGCCTATAAAGGAAACGAGACAACACACTGGCAATTTTCTCCATCTAAGCAGGGTTTCATTGCTCTGTACAATAGATATGAATCCATCAAGTAACTGAGTTAGTGAGGAAAAAAAACAATAATTATCAAAGATAGTACAATAGGGTTCTATTGATTACAGACTTCTATTGGTTTGTTTCTAACATCTTTCTTAATATCTCAGGACACTAAAAACATGGCTCTCCTATGAAAGGTGGTTGTTGATAGGACAAGGTAAAAAGTCAAAGAAACTGTATCCAAAATGTAGGATGAGTTACCCATGGATATTCCAACAAACTCAACATGTGTGGGGAATAACTGGTCTTTCCTGTTGAACTGTTGCTCTTCCCTGTTCATGTGATAAAGTCCTATTCTCCATGTCAAATTCACAGCCCAGTGCACAACCTGAAGAAATTTGAATGAACCAGGTTACATTTCTCTCGCTCTACTAACTTTTGAAGCTTAATCGTCATGAAATCCTGGGAACTAGACATCTTTTCCTTCTCTGCTTTATTTTGCTACTGTCAACTGCCCAAGTCAAATGATTGGTTTTCACAGGGGCAAAAATTATACCATTATTATTCCTTCATAAATTAAAATTTTTTAAGCAGAACAAACGAGAAAGACATACGCTTAGAAAAACACAATCATCTTAAATTGAATAAATTGACCCTCCTCACTTGGTTTCAGCATGGATGGGTGAAAGCTTCATCATGGCCTGATGCTAGTCCAAGGAGGCAAAGCTTCCTTTGTCTTTGACTCCCTTTATGTGGTTTCCTTCAATTTGTCCTGTACATGAGTGCTTTGCAAACTAGGGACTACGGGGAATAATACAACTTGTCATCTGGTTTTGTACATAAACTCTCACTGGAACACAATCCTCCCTTTTCCTTGACATATTGTCTGTGACTGCTCTCACACTACAATGGCAGGCTTGAGGAGATATGAGAGGCCACATGACCTAAAATCAGCCCCTTCACAGAAAAGGCATCCTGATCACCCCTTCATATCAAAACCAGAGTGCCCCCAACAAATGTAATCTTATGACACATCTGCTCAGTCTGCTCCAATGAATCCCTGTAGTAAATATGGCTGACTCCCTACTTTAGCCTTCTTTCTTGCTGTAGGTGGACATTTACTGTCCTGATACACTAATGACGTGGTATCTGCCCAGCTCGAAAAAGAGAAATGATTATATTAAGCTAATCACAGTACCTAGGTTACCAGTAAGTGGTTTAGGAGTGAGCATATGATGCAGCCCAAGCCTGTAAAATGTTAGCGGAAGTCAATTGCAAGCCCCTCAGTTGTCCTCGTATTTAAAAGAAACATATAGCTCAGCATCACCAATCAGGGAAATGCAAATGAAAGCCATAATGCAGTACCACCTCATGCCTCTCAGAATAGCTGTCCTCAAGATAAATAAATAAATAAATAAATAAATAAATAAATAAATAAATAAATAAATAAATAACTAGTGTTGGCCACGATGTGGAGTAAAGGGAAAGCCTCCCACTCCACTTGTGGGATTGTAAATTGTTACAGTCACTATGAAAAACAACATGGAGATGCCTCAGAAAATTAGAAATAAAATGGCCATTCCACTTCTGGGCATTTCTTCAACAAAAGCAGGAACACAGATTTCAAAAGATATCTGCACCCCTATATGCAGTGCAACATTATTTCCAATAGCTAAGATATGAAAGCAATGTAGGTGTCCTTCGATAGATAAAAACAAGATTTAACAATATATGGTATATAATGAAATATCACCCAGACATGAAAAAAGGGAAATCTTGCCATTTACGACAACATGAAAGGACCAAGAAGCTGTTATGCTAAGTGAAAGAAGACAAAGACAAATATAGTATGTCTCACTTACATGTGGAAGCTAAAACAAACAAAACAAACAAAACAGAAAAACAGCCCATAGCTACAGGGAATAAACTCATGGTTGCCAAAGGCTAGTGAGTTGAGGAGACACATGAAAAAGAAGAAGATGAATAAGAAGTGAACCTTGCAGTGATATCATATGCGAGCACTCCGGATGCAGTGTCCAGCACAGGGAATGTGTCAGTATCGTAGTAACTTTGCACAGACATAGAGGGTGACTAGACTTAGCGTGGTCATCACATCCTAAAGTATGTCAATGTCAAACCACCATGCTGTACACCTGAAGGTCGTATACTGTGTGCCAACTATGCTTTTCACAAGAAATTTCAAAAGAAAGGAGAAAGGCATAAGGAAAAGCAGGCCTTCAAGCCTCTACACACTGTCATGTGAGAATACGACGCCTCGGAGCCCTCGCTACCTAGCTGGCCAGGAAAGGACACATTAACACTGACAACCATGCACCTGAAAAGGGACAACTGGGATCCTGATGACATCACGGAAAACCAAAACAATCTGGGTTCCTATTGTTTTGGCCACAGTTAATTAGGCCACCTGTCCTCTGAAGCTAAGACCATTCCATGTGACTGACAGCCCAAGGCCTACAGGGTAAGATCTCTTCCTTTCTGGTGCAGGAGACTTTCATAAGCTTGCCTTTGCTAGATATTAACCTCATTCCCAACCATTCCCACAGGACACATTGTGCACCATCAAAACTGAACTGGGCATTCATGCCCCAAAGGTCTCTTCTACATCTAAGCCCTTGTGCTGCTGTTCCCACTGCCAAAGGGAATGTTCCTCCAGCTAAACATCACTCTTCTGCCCCTTTACCTGGCAAATTTCTTCACCTTTTGCATGCTTACATTACATCCCACCTACACTTTTTATGTTTTAATTATAAATCTTCCTCTGAATTGATTTGTGACAGAGACAGGAAGGGAGAAACAGAGAGAGAGAGAAAAACAGTGACTTCTTGTTCCACTTCCTTATGCATTCCTTGGTTGATTCTGGTATGTGCCCTGACCAGAGACCGAACGCACAACTTTGGCATTTGGGGAAAACGCTTTAACCAACTGACCTACCTGGCCAAGGCCTCAACCACATTTTTCAAACTCTAGTTCTTATCATGGCTTTAAAGTGTCTGGCACATACTACACACCAATGAAAAGAATAAATATTGACAAGGGTAAGCTCCTAGTGTGCTCTGGCACCTAGTATGCATTGAGTAAAGTATTGGAAATAATAAAAATGACAATGATAATAACAAGCTCTTGGAGGGCAGGGACAGAGTTTTTAAAATGTTTGAATTCTGCAACATCAGCATAACACCTAGCACCTAAATGACACCTGAGAGTTAAACAGCAAGCCATTAAGAGGATCGATGATTACTGAATTTTTAAATTTTCCTTGAAAATTCAGTTTCTAAAAAACACACAGATATAAATCAGGCACAGCTCTCTGATATTATGAGCACCTTCAAGGTCAAACTTCTGTTTCATCTTTATGTTTTCTATAATTTGAAAAACCAACTTACACAAGCTCTGGTTGAAGCTCTACTAAGTCCAAGGTGTCCTCATGCATTTCACGTGGCAGGCACAATGAACTCAGTGCCACAGCTGGGTAGCACACTGGCATTTTTGTTACTGCGAAACATTTCTCTACTTTTATTATAACTTGTTAACTCTGAGTTGAGCGATTTGAATGTTTATTATGATTATCTTTTCACCAATGGCATTAGAGTCTCTGCTTCTCAGAAAATTACAGTGTCATGACAATTATTCAACAAGCAGAAGGATCTCCTTGTTCTAATGAAGTCAACATGCCTCATTCTGTTTTGACTTCTGAGGAATGAAGTTGATCATAGTGAGACCTTGTTGGTATAATATGTAAAATAACCTCTGCTTCTCAACTGGCATTGCCTCTGACTTCTGTACTACTGGTAGATGTTTAAAAACCAATCTCATCGAGATCCTTGCCCACTGGCTAAGTGTTGGCAGTCTTACCCTTAACAATTGGTTTCTGGTTCCAGGGAAGTACAGTTCAGTTCCTAGATTAGTGGCTTTTCAGTGAGACAAAGCAGTATGTAATAACAAGTATTCCTTTACTTAGTTTAATCCATATGCTGTAAAAACTAAACAAAAGATCCATTCTTAATAAGTTCAGTGTGTTATACTGTGATTATAGTGGACACCTACTACCTCTTAACGTAAAATGCTTTTATTTTTTACATAAAGTTATCGTATGGGATATTAGAAGTCATGACTAAATAAATTAACTTCTTGTCCAACAATATTCCTCTGGATTTTAAATAACCTACAATTAACTGTTCAAATAACACTGAATACTAGTCTATTAAGGAAGAAATTAAGAAAAACCATAGGAGCCCATCCAGGTTGATCCAGGAGTTTCTATAACCAATGGGGTTCATTCTGAACACTTGCTTTCCATCAGGCCATCTAGAATTTTGGCACACACTATGGGGAAAGATGCCGATGTGACTAGGATGCCATAAAACCCTTGGCACTGAGTCTAACGGGACTCTGGGACTGGTAGATGGCATTTCACATGTGTTGTCAGAATTTGACCGTGGAACACTTGAGCACATCCTGTTAACTCCACAGTGACAGGGCTCATGCAAGCTTGTGCCTGGTGTCTTCCACACTGTCACACGCACCTTTTCTCCTTCCTGATTGTCCTATGATCCTTCTACTCTAGTAAATTACACGTAGAAGTAAAACTACATGTTGAGTCCTATGAATTTTTCTAGTAAGCCCACCTAGGTGTGGGTCAGGACCCCTAGGAGAATGGTATTATGTGGCATTTTTATGATGCCAGATGGTATGTTCCACATGATTAGAGGCAAAGGATGATTTCAAGCATACCTCTCCTGGAACTGGGTCTTCTTATTGCTCCTTTTTTAGATTGCAGTAGGCCTATTTGAATAAAGGAATGAAAAGATAAATGAAACGATGACCACAGAAAACAATGTGAAACAAACAACAATGCAAATTACTCAAAATAGAAAATGCAGAATCCTAATGATAGACAACATGCTCTACTGTATGAAAGTGATGAAAACGGAAATGAAACATCACACTGGCTGTTTTCTTGGACTAAGCACTGTTTCATTCCTTTGTACAATAGATATGAATTAATCAAGTAACTGGGGTAACGAGAGAAAAACAATAATTCTCAAAGACAGTACAATAGGGTTTTAGTGATTACGGAGTTCTATTTGTTTGTCTCTAACATCTTTCTTAATACCTCATGACACTAAAAACATGGCTCTCCTGTGAAAGGCAGTTGTTCACAGGGCAAGGTAAAAAGTGAAAGAATCTGTATCTAAAATGTAGGCTGTTACCCATGGATATTCCAACAATGTGAACATGCATGGGGAAAACTGCTCTTTCCTGTTGAACTGTTGCTCTTCCCTGCTCATCTGATAAAGTCCTATTCTCTATGCCCAATTCACATGCCAGTGCACAAGCTGGAGACCTATGAATGAGCCAGCTTAGATTTCTCTCCCCCTACTAACTTTTTACACTTAATCATCATGAAACCCTGTGAACCAGACGTCTTTTCCTTCTCTGCTTTATTTTGCTGCTGTCAACTGCCCAAGTCAAATGATTGGTATTCACAGGGGCAAAAATAACGGCAACTATTATTATTCCATCATAAATTAAGATTTTTTAAGCAGAACAAACGAGAAAGACATACGCCTGGAAAAACACAATCCTTACTTGATTTCAGTATGGATGGGCCAAAGCTTCATCATGGCCTCATGCTAGTCCAAGGAGGCAAAGCTTCCTTTGTCTTCCACTCCCTTTATGTGGTTTCCTTCAATCTGTCCTCTTCACGCGGGCTTTGCAAACTAGGGCCCATGGGATCTAATACAACCTGTCATCTGGTTTTGTACATAAACTCTCATTGAAACACAGTCGTGTCTTTTCACTGACATATTGTCTATGACTGCTCTCACACTCCAATGGCAGACTTGAGGGGGTACGACAGGTGACACTGCCTAAAATCAGGCCCTTTATAAAAAAAGCTTGCTGATCCCTCCTTCATATCACAACCAGAGTGCCACCATCAAATATAATCTTGTGACACTTCTGCTCAGTACTCTCCAATGAATCTCTGCAGTAAATATCACTGACTCCCTGTCCTAGTTTTCCTTTTTGCTGGAGACCCCCAGCTGTATTTGGACATTTACTGTCCTGATACACAAATAAGGTGCTATCTGCCCAGCTCCAAAAAGAGAAATGATTATACTAAGCTAATCACAGTACCTTGCTTACCACTAAGTGCTTTAGGAGTTAGCATGTGATGTAGCCCAAGCCTAAAAATTGTTAGTGGAAGTCAACTTCAAGCCTCTCAGTTGTCTTCCTTTATTTAAAAGAAACATATAGCTCAGCATCAGTAATCAGGGAAGTGCAAATGAAAGCCATAATGCAGGACGACCTCACTCCTCTCAGAATGACTTTCCTCAAGGTGTGAATAAATAAATAAATGAATGAATAAATAAATAAATAAATAAATAAATGGAAAAGTAAAAACAGTGTTGGCCATGATATGGAGAAAAGAGAAAGCCTCGTGCCCTGCTCTTGGGATTATAAATTCGTATAGTCACTATGGAAAACAGCATGGAGATGTCTCAGAAAATGAGAAATAAAACTGCCTTTCCACTTTTGGGCATTTCTTCAACAAAAGCAGGAACACAGATTTGAAAAGATATCTGCACCCCTACGTTCACTGCAGCATTACTTACAATAGCCAAGATATGGAAGCCATGTAAGTGTCCTTTGATAGATAAAGAAAGAAAATTCTATGGTATATAATGAAATATCACTCAGACATGAAAAGAAGGAAGTCTTGCCATTTACGAGAACGTGGATGGACCAAGAGGCTGTTAAGCTAATTGAAATAAGACAGACAAAAACAAATATAGTATGTCTCTCTTACATGTGGAATCTAAAGCAAACAAAACAGAAACACACCCCATAGCTACAGGGGAAAAACTCATGGTTGCCAGACGCTACTGAGTTGAGGAGACGCATGACATAGAAGAACTTGAATAGGAAGTGAGCCTTGCAGCTATAGCATAGGGGAGCCCCTGGATGTCCTGTGCAGCACAGGGGATGTGACAGTACCGGAGAAACTCTGCAGGGACATAGAGGGTGGCTAGACTTAGCATGGCGATCACATCCTGAGGTATGTAAATATCAGAGAACCATGCTGTACACCCGAAAGTCATATATTGTCTGCCAACTATACTTTTAACAAGGTATTTCAAAGGAAAGGAGAAAAGCATAGGGAAAAGCAGGCCTTCCAGCCTTTCTACACTGTCATGTGAGAATATGATGCCTCGGAGCCCTCGATAAGCAGCTGGACAGGAAAGGACACATTAGCACTGACAATCACACAGGTGAAAAGGGACAACTGGGATCCTGATGACATCATGGAAAACCAAAACAATCCTGGTATACCGTTCCTTTGGCCACAGTCAATTAGGCCACCTATTGTCTGAAGCTAAGTGCATTCTATGTGACCGACAGCCCAAGGCCTACAGGGTAAGATCTCTTCCTTTCTGGTGCAGGAGACTTTCAAAAGCTTGCCTTCGCTACGTAGTCACCTCATTCCCAACCATTCCCACAGGACACACTGTGCACCACCAAAACGGAACTGCGCATTCATGCCGCAAAGTTCTCTTGTACATCTGAGCCCTTGCCCTGCTGTGCGCGCTGCCAAACGGGTCCTCTCCATAGATGTTCCTCCTGCTAAACATCACCCTTCTGCCCCTTTACCTGGCAAACTTCTTCATGTTCTGCATGTTTACTTTACATCCCACCTACACTTTTTATGTTTTAATAACAAATCTTCTTTTGAATTGATTTGACAGAGACAGGAAGGGAGAAACAGAGAGAGAGAGAAACAGTGATTTCTTGTTCCACTTCCTTATGCATTCCTTGGTTGATTCTGGTATGTGCCTTGACCAGGGACCGAACGCACCACTTTGGCTTTTGGGGAAAGCGCTTTAGACAGCTGACGTACCGGCCAAGGCCTCACCCACATTTTTCAAACTCTACTTCTCGTCTTGGATTGAAAGTGTCCAGCACATACTACACACCAATGAAAAGAATAAATAATGACAAGGGTAAGCTCCTAGTGTGCTCTGGCACCTAGTAAGCACTGAATAAAGTATAGGAAATAATAAAAATGACAATGATAATAACAAGCTCTTGGAGGGCAGGGACCAAGTTTTTTAAATGTTTGAATTCTCCAATATCACCATAACACCTAGTACCTAAAAGACACCTCACAGTTAAATAGCAAACCATTAAGAGGACCAATGAATAACTCACTTTTGAGATTTTCTTTGAAAATTCTGTTTCAAAAAAACACACAGAAATAAACCAGGCACAGCTCTTTGATAGTATTAGCACCTTCAAGGTCAAACCTCTATTTCCTCTTTATGTTTTCTATAATCTGTAAAAGCAACCTACACAAGCTCTGGTTGAAGCTCTACTAAGTCCAAGGTGTCCTCATGCATTTCACGTGGCAGGCACAATGAACTCAGTGCCACAGCTGGGTAGCACACTGGCATTCTTCTATTTGTGAAACATTTCTCTGCTTTCATTAGAATTTGTTAAGTCCCAGTTGAGCTATTTGAATATTACGATTTTCTTTTGAACAATGCCATTAGAGCCTCCGGTTCTCAGAAAATTACAGTGTCATGACAATGATTCAACAAGGAGAAGGATTGCCTTGTTCTAATGAAGTCAACGTGCCTCATTCTGTTTTGACTTCTGAGGAATGAAGTTGATCATAGTGAGACCTTGTTGGTATAATATGTAAAATTGTCTCTGCTTCTCCACTGGCATTGCCTCTCTGACTTCTGTACTCTGGTAGATATGTTTAAAACCCAATCATTGGGATCCTTGCCCTCTGGCTAAGTGTTATACTTTTTATTGTTAACCATTGGTTTTTAGTTCCAGGGAAGTATTGTTCAGCTCCTAGTTTAGTGACTTTTTAGTGAGACAAAGCAGTATGTAATAACAAGTATTCATTTACTTAGTGTAATCTATTTGCTATAAAAACTAAACAACACGTCCGTTGTTAACACATTCAGTTTGTTACACTTTGATTATAAGAGAAAGGACCTACGTCTTAACTCAAAAATCCTTTTACTATCTTATATAAACCTATCATATGGGATATTAGAAGTTGTGACTAAACAAATCAACTTCTTCTCCAACAATATTGCTCCGGATTTTAAATCACCCACAATTAACAGTTTAAATAATACTGAATACTAGTCTATTAAGGAAGAAATTAAGAAAAACTATAAGGACCCAACCAGCTTGATCCAGGACTTTAAATAACTGATGGGATTCATTCTGGACACTTGCTTTCCTTCTGAGAATCTAGAATTTTGTCACACACTATGGGGAAGATGCCTATGTGACTAGGGTGCCATATCACCCTTGGCACTGAGTCCAATGGGACTCTGGGACTGGTAGATGGCATTTCACATGTGTTGTCAGAATTTGACAGTGGAATACTTGAGCACGTTCTGGTAACTCCACAGGGAGACAACTGTTGCATGCTTGTGCCTGGTGTCGTCCACACTTTGTCACACACACCTTTTCTCCTTGCTGATTGTCCTATGATACTTCCACTCTCTTAAATCACAGGTAGGAGTAAATTATACGTTGAATCCTCTGAATTTTTCTAGAGAATAAGCCCACGAAGGTGTGGGTTCGGGAACCCCTAACAGAATGCCATTATGTGGCATTTTTATGATGTGGAATTGTATGTTCTACATGACTAGAGGCAGAGTGTGATTTCAAGCTTACCTCTCTTGGAATTGCTTTTTCTTGATGCTTCTCCTGAAGATTCCTGGAGATCTGTTTGAATAAAGGTACGAACACATAAATGAAATGATGATGTCAGAAAATAATGTGAAACAAAAAAACAAGGCAACTCACTCAAAAAAGAAAATGCAGAATCCTAATGATAGACAATATGCTCTACTGTATGAAAGTGCCTATAAAGGAAATGAAACATCACACTGGCAAATTTCTCCAACTAAGCAGGGTTTCATTCCTCTGTACAATAGATATGAATCCATCAAGTAACTGGGGTAGCGAGAGGAAAACAGTAATTATCAAAGATAGTACAACAGTCTTCTATTGATTACAGACTTCTGTTGGTTTGTTTCCAACATATTTTTTAATATCTCTGGACACTAAAAACATGGCTCCCCTATGAAAGGAAGTTGTTGGCAGGACAAGGTTAAAAGTCAAAGAAACTGTATCCAAAATGTAAGCTGAGTTACCCATGGATATTCCAACAAACTCAACATGAGTGGGGAAAAATTGGTCTTTCCTGTTCATGTTGCTCTTCCCTGCTCATCTGATGAAAACCTATTCTCAGTATCCAGTTCACACACCAGTGCACACGCTGGGGACCTATGAATGAACCAGCTTAGATTTCTCTCGCTCTGCTAACTTTTAAAGCTTAATCATCATGAAATCATGTGAACTAGACCTCTTTTCATTCTCTACTTTATTTTGCTACTGTCAACTGCTCAAGTCAAACGACTGGCTCTTAGACGGGCAAAAATTACACCATTATTATTCCTTCATAGATTAAAAATTTTTAAGCAGAACAAATGAGAAAGACATAGGCTTGGAAAAACACAATCATCCTAAATGGAATAAATTGACCCTCCTGACTTGATTTCAGCATGGATGGGTGAGAGCTTCATCATGGCCTGAAGCTAGCCCAAGGAGACAAAGCTTCCTTTGTCTGCCACTCCACTATGTGGTTTCCATCAATCTGTCCTCTACATGAGTGCTCTGCAAACTAGGGCCCATGGGGTCTAATACAACCTGTCATCTGGTTTTGTACATAAAGTCTCACTGGAACACAGTCCTGCCTTTTCACTAATATATTGTCTATGACTGCTCTCACATTACAATGGCAGGCTTGAGGAGATATGACAGATCACATGACCTGAAATCAGGCCCTTTACAGAAAAAGCTTCCTGATCCCCCCTTCATATCAAAACCAGAGTGCTCCCAACAAATGTAATCTTATGGCATTTCTGCTCAATACTCTCCTATGAACCCCTGCAGTAAATATTGCTGACTCCCTCCCTTAGTCTTCCTTCTTGCTGGACACCCCAGCTGTATGTGGACATTTACTGTCGTGATATACAAATGAGGTGGTATCTGCCCAGCTCCAAAAAGAGAAATGATTATACTAAGCTAATCACAGTACCTAGGTTACCACTAAGTGTTTTAGGAGTGAGCATGTGATGTAGCCCACGCCTACAAAATGTTAGCGGAAGTCAACTGCAAGCCTCTCAGCTTTCTTTGTATTTAAAAGAAACATATAGCTCACCATCACCAATCAGGGAAATGCAAATGAAAGCCATAATGCAGGACGACCTCACTGCTTTCAGAATGGCTATCCTCAAGGTATAAATAAATAAATCACAAGTGTTGGCCAAGATGTGGAGAAAAGAGAAAGCCTCAAGCTCTATTCGTGGGATTGTAAATTGGTACTGTCACTATGAAAAACAGCATGGAGACGTCTCAGGAAATTACAAATAAAACTGCCATTCCACTTCTGGGCATTTCTTCAACAAAAGCAGGAACACAGATTTGAACAGATATCTCCACCCCTATGCTCACTGCAACATTATTTACAACAACTAAGATATGGAAGCAATGGGTGTCCTTCGATAGGTATACAAAGAAGACGTAGCAAGTATATGCTATATAATGAAACATCACTCAGACATGAAAAAAATGAAATGTTGCCTTTTACAACAATATGAAAGGACCAAGAGGCTGTTATGCTAAGTGAAATAAGACAAAGACAAATATAGTATGTCTCACTTACATATGGAATCTAAAACAACAAAACAAATCAGAAACACACCCCAAAACGACAGGGAACAAACTCATGGTTGCCAGACATTAGTGAGGTGAGGACACGCATGATATAGAACGTGATTAACAAGTGAACCTTCCACTTATAACATATGTGAGCCGCCCCGATATACTGTACAGCACAGGAAATATGTCAGTATCATGATAACTTTGCACAGACATAGAGGGTGACTAGACTTAGCATGGTCATCACATCCTAAAGTATGTAAATGCCTAACCACCATGTTGTACACCTGAAAGTCATATATTGTGTGTCAACTATGCTTTTAACAAGATATTTCAAAGGAAAGGAGAAAGGCATAAGGAAAAGCAATCTTTCCAGCATGTAAAGATACACTGTCTTTTGGGAATATGATGCCACAGAGCCATCGTTAAGCAGCTGCCTAGGAAAGGACACATTAACACTGACAGCCATGCAGCTGAAAGAGGACAACTAGGATCCCGATGACATTATGGAAAACCAAGACAATCCTGCTTACTATTGTTTTGGCTCCAGTTAATTGGCCACCTATCCTCTGAAGCTAAGTGCATTCTATGTGACTGACAGCCCAAGGCCTACAGGGTAAGCTCTCTTCCTTTCTGGTGCAGGAGACTTTCAAAAGCTTGCCTTCGCTACGTAGTCACCTCATTCCCAGCCATTCCCACAGGACACGCTGTGCACCAGCAAAACGGAACTGCGCATTCATGCCGCAAAGTTCTCCTGTACATCTGAGCCCTTGCACTGCTGGGCGCGCTGCCAAACGGGTCCTCTCCATAGATGTTCCTCCTGCTAAACATCACCCTTCTGCCCCTTTACTTGGCAGACTTCTTCAGGCTCTACATGTTTACTTTACATCCTACCTACACGTTTTATGTTTTAATTATAAATCTTCCTCTGAATTGATTTGTGACAGAGACAGGAAGGGAGAAACAGAGAGAGAGAAACAGTGATTTCTTGTTCCACTTCCTTATGCATTCCTTGGTTGATTCTGGTATGTGCCCTGACCAGGGACAAAAACTCACAAGTTTGGCATTTGGGGACAACCCTTTAACCAACTGACCTACCTGGCCAAGCCCTCCCCCATATTTTTTAAACTCTAATTCTAACCTTGGATTTAAAGTGTCCGGCACATACTACACACCAATGAAAAGAATAAATAATGACAAGCGTAAGCTCCTAGCGCACTCTGGCACCTAGTACGCACTGAAAAAAGTATAAGAAAGAATAAAAATGACAATGATAATAACAAGCTCTTGGAGGGCAGGGACTGGGTTATCAAATGTTTGAATTCTGCAACATTAGCATAACACCTAGTACCTAAAAGACACCTGAGAGTTAAATACCAAATCATTAAGAGGAGCAATAAATAACTGACTTTTGAGGTTTTCTTTGAAAATTCTGCTTCGGAAAAACCCACAGAAATAAACCAGGCACAGCTAGCTCTCTGATATTATGAGCACCTTCAAGGTCAAGCCTCTATTCCATCCTTATGTTTCCTACAGTTTGCAAAAGCAACCTACACAAGTTCTTGTTGAAGGTCTACTAAGTCCAAGGTGTCCTCATACAGTTCACGCGGCAGGCACAATGAACTCAGTGCCACAGCTGGGTAGCACACTGGCGTTTTTGTTATACTGAAATATTTCTCTACTTTTATTATAACTTGTTAACTCTGAGTTGAGTGATTTGAATGTTTATTATGATTATCTTTTCACCAATGGCATTAGAGCCTCCGGTTCTCAGAAAATTACAGTGTCATGACAATTATTCAACAAGCAGAAGGATCGCCTTCTTCTAATGAAGTCAACATGCCCCTTTCTGTTTTGACTTCGGAGGAATGAAGTTGATCATAGTGAGATCTTTTTGGTATAATATGTAAAATAACCTCTGCTTCTCAACTGGCATTGCCTCTGACTTCTGTACTCTGGTAGATATGTTTAGAAACCAATCTCATTGGGATCCTTGCCCACTGGCTAGGTCTTGTCCTTTTTATCCTTAACCATTGGCTTTGAGTTCCAGGGAAGTATTGTTCACTTCCTAGTTTAGTGACTTTTCAGTGAGACAAAGCAGTATGTAATAACAAGTATTCATTTACTTAGTGTAATCCATTTGCTATAAAAACTAAACAAAATGTCCATTTTTGGCACGTTCAGTTTGTTACATTTGATTATACGGAAAAGGACCTATGTCTTAACTCGAAATCCTTTTACTTTTTAAAATAAACCTATCATATGGAATATTAGAAGTCGTGACTAAATAAATGAACTTCTTCAACAATATTGCTACGGATTTTAAATCACCTACAATTAACTGTTTAAGTAATACTGAATACTACTCTATTAAGGAAGAAATTGAGAAAAACCATAGGAACCCGAACAGCGTGATCCAGGACTTTAAACAACTAATGGGATTCAATCTGGACACTTGCTTTCCTTCTGGACATCTAGAATTTTGGCACACACTATGGGGAAGATGCCGATGTGACTAGGGTGCCATAACACTCTTGGCACTGAGTCTAACGGGACTCTGGAACTGGTAGATGGCATTTCACATGTGTTGTCAGTGGAATACTTGAGCACGTTCTGGTAACTCTAGAGGGAGGAGGCTGTTGTAACCTTGTGCCTGGTGTCGTCCACACTTTGTCACACGCACCTTTTCTCCTTGCTGATTGTCCTATGATACTTCCACCCTAGTAAATCACAGGAAGGAGTAAAATTATATGTTGAGTCCTATGAATTTTTCTAGTGAATAGGCCCACCTAGGTGTGAGTTCGGGAACCCCTAACGCAATGGCATTTTGTGGCATTTTTTTGATGCGGAATGCTATGTTCCACATGATTAGAGGCAGAGGGTGATTTCAAGCATACCTCTCTTGGAGTTGCTTCTTCTTGATGCTTCTTCTGAAGATTCCTGCAGATCTGTTTGAACAAAGGTACGAATGAAATGACGACAGAAAACAATGTGAAAGAAAAAACAAGGCAAATTACTCAAAATAGAAAAGGCAGAATCCTAATGATAGATAATAAGCTCTACTATATGAAAGTGCCTATAAAGGAAACGAGACAACACACTGGCAATTTTCTCCATCTAAGCAGGGTTTCATTGCTCTGTACAATAGATATGAATCCATCAAGTAACTGAGTTAGTGAGGAAAAAAAACAATAATTATCAAAGATAGTACAATAGGGTTCTATTGATTACAGACTTCTATTGGTTTGTTTCTAACATCTTTCTTAATATCTCAGGACACTAAAAACATGGCTCTCCTATGAAAGGTGGTTGTTGATAGGACAAGGTAAAAAGTCAAAGAAACTGTATCCAAAATGTAGGATGAGTTACCCATGGATATTCCAACAAACTCAACATGTGTGGGGAATAACTGGTCTTTCCTGTTGAACTGTTGCTCTTCCCTGTTCATGTGATAAAGTCCTATTCTCCATGTCAAATTCACAGCCCAGTGCACAACCTGAAGAAATTTGAATGAACCAGGTTACATTTCTCTCGCTCTACTAACTTTTGAAGCTTAATCGTCATGAAATCCTGGGAACTAGACATCTTTTCCTTCTCTGCTTTATTTTGCTACTGTCAACTGCCCAAGTCAAATGATTGGTTTTCACAGGGGCAAAAATTATACCATTATTATTCCTTCATAAATTAAAATTTTTTAAGCAGAACAAACGAGAAAGACATACGCTTAGAAAAACACAATCATCTTAAATTGAATAAATTGACCCTCCTCACTTGGTTTCAGCATGGATGGGTGAAAGCTTCATCATGGCCTGATGCTAGTCCAAGGAGGCAAAGCTTCCTTTGTCTTTGACTCCCTTTATGTGGTTTCCTTCAATTTGTCCTGTACATGAGTGCTTTGCAAACTAGGGACTACGGGGAATAATACAACTTGTCATCTGGTTTTGTACATAAACTCTCACTGGAACACAATCCTCCCTTTTCCTTGACATATTGTCTGTGACTGCTCTCACACTACAATGGCAGGCTTGAGGAGATATGAGAGGCCACATGACCTAAAATCAGCCCCTTCACAGAAAAGGCATCCTGATCACCCCTTCATATCAAAACCAGAGTGCCCCCAACAAATGTAATCTTATGACACATCTGCTCAGTCTGCTCCAATGAATCCCTGTAGTAAATATGGCTGACTCCCTACTTTAGCCTTCTTTCTTGCTGTAGGTGGACATTTACTGTCCTGATACACTAATGACGTGGTATCTGCCCAGCTCGAAAAAGAGAAATGATTATATTAAGCTAATCACAGTACCTAGGTTACCAGTAAGTGGTTTAGGAGTGAGCATATGATGCAGCCCAAGCCTGTAAAATGTTAGCGGAAGTCAATTGCAAGCCCCTCAGTTGTCCTCGTATTTAAAAGAAACATATAGCTCAGCATCACCAATCAGGGAAATGCAAATGAAAGCCATAATGCAGTACCACCTCATGCCTCTCAGAATAGCTGTCCTCAAGATAAATAAATAAATAAATAAATAAATAAATAAATAAATAAATAACTAGTGTTGGCCACGATGTGGAGTAAAGGGAAAGCCTCCCACTCCACTTGTGGGATTGTAAATTGTTACAGTCACTATGAAAAACAACATGGAGATGCCTCAGAAAATTAGAAATAAAATGGCCATTCCACTTCTGGGCATTTCTTCAACAAAAGCAGGAACACAGATTTCAAAAGATATCTGCACCCCTATATGCAGTGCAACATTATTTCCAATAGCTAAGATATGAAAGCAATGTAGGTGTCCTTCGATAGATAAAAACAAGATTTAACAATATATGGTATATAATGAAATATCACCCAGACATGAAAAAAGGGAAATCTTGCCATTTACGACAACATGAAAGGACCAAGAAGCTGTTATGCTAAGTGAAAGAAGACAAAGACAAATATAGTATGTCTCACTTACATGTGGAAGCTAAAACAAACAAAACAAACAAAACAGAAAAACAGCCCATAGCTACAGGGAATAAACTCATGGTTGCCAAAGGCTAGTGAGTTGAGGAGACACATGAAAAAGAAGAAGATGAATAAGAAGTGAACCTTGCAGTGATATCATATGCGAGCACTCCGGATGCAGTGTCCAGCACAGGGAATGTGTCAGTATCGTAGTAACTTTGCACAGACATAGAGGGTGACTAGACTTAGCGTGGTCATCACATCCTAAAGTATGTCAATGTCAAACCACCATGCTGTACACCTGAAGGTCGTATACTGTGTGCCAACTATGCTTTTCACAAGAAATTTCAAAAGAAAGGAGAAAGGCATAAGGAAAAGCAGGCCTTCAAGCCTCTACACACTGTCATGTGAGAATACGACGCCTCGGAGCCCTCGCTACCTAGCTGGCCAGGAAAGGACACATTAACACTGACAACCATGCACCTGAAAAGGGACAACTGGGATCCTGATGACATCACGGAAAACCAAAACAATCTGGGTTCCTATTGTTTTGGCCACAGTTAATTAGGCCACCTGTCCTCTGAAGCTAAGACCATTCCATGTGACTGACAGCCCAAGGCCTACAGGGTAAGATCTCTTCCTTTCTGGTGCAGGAGACTTTCATAAGCTTGCCTTTGCTAGATATTAACCTCATTCCCAACCATTCCCACAGGACACATTGTGCACCATCAAAACTGAACTGGGCATTCATGCCCCAAAGGTCTCTTCTACATCTAAGCCCTTGTGCTGCTGTTCCCACTGCCAAAGGGAATGTTCCTCCAGCTAAACATCACTCTTCTGCCCCTTTACCTGGCAAATTTCTTCACCTTTTGCATGCTTACATTACATCCCACCTACACTTTTTATGTTTTAATTATAAATCTTCCTCTGAATTGATTTGTGACAGAGACAGGAAGGGAGAAACAGAGAGAGAGAGAAAAACAGTGACTTCTTGTTCCACTTCCTTATGCATTCCTTGGTTGATTCTGGTATGTGCCCTGACCAGAGACCGAACGCACAACTTTGGCATTTGGGGAAAACGCTTTAACCAACTGACCTACCTGGCCAAGGCCTCAACCACATTTTTCAAACTCTAGTTCTTATCATGGCTTTAAAGTGTCTGGCACATACTACACACCAATGAAAAGAATAAATATTGACAAGGGTAAGCTCCTAGTGTGCTCTGGCACCTAGTATGCATTGAGTAAAGTATTGGAAATAATAAAAATGACAATGATAATAACAAGCTCTTGGAGGGCAGGGACAGAGTTTTTAAAATGTTTGAATTCTGCAACATCAGCATAACACCTAGCACCTAAATGACACCTGAGAGTTAAACAGCAAGCCATTAAGAGGATCGATGATTACTGAATTTTTAAATTTTCCTTGAAAATTCAGTTTCTAAAAAACACACAGATATAAATCAGGCACAGCTCTCTGATATTATGAGCACCTTCAAGGTCAAACTTCTGTTTCATCTTTATGTTTTCTATAATTTGAAAAACCAACTTACACAAGCTCTGGTTGAAGCTCTACTAAGTCCAAGGTGTCCTCATGCATTTCACGTGGCAGGCACAATGAACTCAGTGCCACAGCTGGGTAGCACACTGGCATTTTTGTTACTGCGAAACATTTCTCTACTTTTATTATAACTTGTTAACTCTGAGTTGAGCGATTTGAATGTTTATTATGATTATCTTTTCACCAATGGCATTAGAGTCTCTGCTTCTCAGAAAATTACAGTGTCATGACAATTATTCAACAAGCAGAAGGATCTCCTTGTTCTAATGAAGTCAACATGCCTCATTCTGTTTTGACTTCTGAGGAATGAAGTTGATCATAGTGAGACCTTGTTGGTATAATATGTAAAATAACCTCTGCTTCTCAACTGGCATTGCCTCTGACTTCTGTACTACTGGTAGATGTTTAAAAACCAATCTCATCGAGATCCTTGCCCACTGGCTAAGTGTTGGCAGTCTTACCCTTAACAATTGGTTTCTGGTTCCAGGGAAGTACAGTTCAGTTCCTAGATTAGTGGCTTTTCAGTGAGACAAAGCAGTATGTAATAACAAGTATTCCTTTACTTAGTTTAATCCATATGCTGTAAAAACTAAACAAAAGATCCATTCTTAATAAGTTCAGTGTGTTATACTGTGATTATAGTGGACACCTACTACCTCTTAACGTAAAATGCTTTTATTTTTTACATAAAGTTATCGTATGGGATATTAGAAGTCATGACTAAATAAATTAACTTCTTGTCCAACAATATTCCTCTGGATTTTAAATAACCTACAATTAACTGTTCAAATAACACTGAATACTAGTCTATTAAGGAAGAAATTAAGAAAAACCATAGGAGCCCATCCAGGTTAATCCAGGAGTTTGTATAACCAATGGGGTTCATTCTGAACACTTGCTTTCCATCAGGCCATCTAGAATTTTGGCACACACTATGGGGAAGATGCCGATGTGACTAGGATGCCATAAAACCCTTGGCACTGAGTCTAACGGGACTCTGGGACTGGTAGATGGCATTTCACGTGTTGTCAGAATTTGACCGTGGAACATTTGAGCACATCCTGTTAACTCCACAGTGACAGGGCTCATGCAAGCTTGTGCCTGGTGTCTTCCACACTGTCACACGCACCTTTTCTCCTTCCTGATTGTCCTATGATCCTTCTACTCTAGTAAATTACACGTAGAAGTAAAACTACATGTTGAGTCCTATGAATTTTTCTAGTAAGCCCACCTAGGTGTGGGTCAGGACCCCTAGGAGAATGGTATTATGTGGCATTTTTATGATGCCAGATGGTATGTTCCACATGATTAGAGGCAAAGGGTGATTTCAAGCATACCTCTCCTGGAACTGGGTCTTCTTATTGCTCCTTTTTTAGATTGCAGTAGGCCTATTTGAATAAAGGAATGAAAAGATAAATGAAACGATGACCACAGAAAACAATGTGAAACAAACAACAATGCAAATTACTCAAAATAGAAAATGCAGAATCCTAATGATAGACAACATGCTCTACTGTATGAAAGTGATGAAAACGGAAATGAAACATCACACTGGCTGTTTTCTTGGACTAAGCACTGTTTCATTCCTTTGTACAATAGATATGAATTAATCAAGTAACTGGGGTAACGAGAGAAAAACAATAATTCTCAAAGACAGTACGATAGGGTTTTAGTGATCACGGAGTTCTATTTGTTTGTCTCTAACATCTTTCTTAATACCTCATGACACTAAAAACATGGCTCTCCTGTGAAAGGCAGTTGTTCACAGGGCAAGGTAAAAAGTGAAAGAATCTGTATCTAAAATGTAGGCTGTTACCCATGGATATTCCAACAACGTGAACATGCATGGGGAAAACTGCTCTTTCCTGTTGAACTGTTGCTCTTCCCTGCTCATCTGATAAAGTCCTATTCTCCATGTCCAATTCACATGCCAGTGCACAAGCTGGAGACCTATGACTGAGCCAGCTTAGATTTCTCTCCCCCTACTAACTTTTTACACTTAATCATCATGAAACCCCGTGAACTAGACGTCTTTTCCTTCTCTGCTTTATTTTGCTGCTGTCAACTGCCCAAGTCAAATGATTGGTATTCACAGGGGCAAAAATAACGGCAACTATTATTATTCCATCATAAATTAAGATTTTTTAAGCAGAACAAACGAGAAAGACATACGCCTGGAAAAACACAATCCTTACTTGATTTCAGTGTGGATGGGCCAAAGCTTCATCATGGCCTCATGCTAGTCCAAGGAGGCAAAGCTTCCTTTGTCTTCCACTCCCTTTATGTGGTTTCCTTCAATCTGTCCTCTTCACGCGGGCTTTGCAAACTAGGGCCCATGGGATCTAATACAACCTGTCATCTGGTTTTGTACATAAACTCTCATTGAAACACAGTCGTGTCTTTTCACTGACGTATTGTCTATGACTGCTCTCACACTCCAATGGCAGACTTGAGGGGGTACGACAGGTGACACTGCCTAAAATCAGGCCCTTTATAAAAAAAGCTTGCTGATCCCTCCTTCATATCACAACCAGAGTGCCACCATCAAATATAATCTTGTGACACTTCTGCTCAGTACTCTCCAATGAATCTCTGCAGTAAATATCACTGACTCCCTGTCCTAGTTTTCCTTTTTGCTGGAGACCCCCAGCTGTATTTGGACATTTACTGTCCTGATACACAAATAAGGTGCTATCTGCCCAGCTCCAAAAAGAGAAATGATTATACTAAGCTAATCACAGTACCTTGCTTACCACTAAGTGCTTTAGGAGTTAGCATGTGATGTAGCCCAAGCCTAAAAATTGTTAGTGGAAGTCAACTTCAAGCCTCTCAGTTGTCTTCCTTTATTTAAAAGAAACATATAGCTCAGCATCAGTAATCAGGGAAGTGCAAATGAAAGCCATAATGCAGGACGACCTCACTCCTCTCAGAATGACTTTCCTCAAGGTGTGAATAAATAAATAAATGAATGAATAAATAAATAAATAAATAAATAAATGGAAAAGTAAAAACAGTGTTGGCCATGATATGGAGAAAAGAGAAAGCCTCGTGCCCTGCTCTTGGGATTATAAATTCGTATAGTCACTATGGAAAACAGCATGGAGATGTCTCAGAAAATGAGAAATAAAACTGCCTTTCCACTTTTGGGCATTTCTTCAACAAAAGCAGGAACACAGATTTGAAAAGATATCTGCACCCCTACGTTCACTGCAGCATTACTTACAATAGCCAAGATATGGAAGCCATGTAAGTGTCCTTTGATAGATAAAGAAAGAAAATTCTATGGTATATAATGAAATATCACTCAGACATGAAAAGAAGGAAGTCTTGCCATTTACGAGAACGTGGATGGACCAAGAGGCTGTTAAGCTAATTGAAATAAGACAGACAAAAACAAATATAGTATGTCTCTCTTACATGTGGAATCTAAAGCAAACAAAACAGAAACACACCCCATAGCTACAGGGGAAAAACTCATGGTTGCCAGACGCTACTGAGTTGAGGAGACGCATGACATAGAAGAACTTGAATAGGAAGTGAGCCTTGCAGCTATAGCATAGGGGAGCCCCTGGATGTCCTGTGCAGCACAGGGGATGTGACAGTACCGGAGAAACTCTGCAGGGACATAGAGGGTGGCTAGACTTAGCATGGCGATCACATCCTGAGGTATGTAAATATCAGAGAACCATGCTGTACACCCGAAAGTCATATATTGTCTGCCAACTATACTTTTAACAAGGTATTTCAAAGGAAAGGAGAAAAGCATAGGGAAAAGCAGGCCTTCCAGCCTTTCTACACTGTCATGTGAGAATATGATGCCTCGGAGCCCTCGATAAGCAGCTGGACAGGAAAGGACACATTAGCACTGACAATCACACAGGTGAAAAGGGACAACTGGGATCCTGATGACATCATGGAAAACCAAAACAATCCTGGTATACCGTTCCTTTGGCCACAGTCAATTAGGCCACCTATTGTCTGAAGCTAAGTGCATTCTATGTGACCGACAGCCCAAGGCCTACAGGGTAAGATCTCTTCCTTTCTGGTGCAGGAGACTTTCAAAAGCTTGCCTTCGCTACGTAGTCACCTCATTCCCAACCATTCCCACAGGACACACTGTGCACCACCAAAACGGAACTGCGCATTCATGCCGCAAAGTTCTCTTGTACATCTGAGCCCTTGCCCTGCTGTGCGCGCTGCCAAACGGGTCCTCTCCATAGATGTTCCTCCTGCTAAACATCACCCTTCTGCCCCTTTACCTGGCAAACTTCTTCATGTTCTGCATGTTTACTTTACATCCCACCTACACTTTTTATGTTTTAATAACAAATCTTCTTTTGAATTGATTTGACAGAGACAGGAAGGGAGAAACAGAGAGAGAGAGAAACAGTGATTTCTTGTTCCACTTCCTTATGCATTCCTTGGTTGATTCTGGTATGTGCCTTGACCAGGGACCGAACGCACCACTTTGGCTTTTGGGGAAAGCGCTTTAGACAGCTGACGTACCGGCCAAGGCCTCACCCACATTTTTCAAACTCTACTTCTCGTCTTGGATTGAAAGTGTCCAGCACATACTACACACCAATGAAAAGAATAAATAATGACAAGGGTAAGCTCCTAGTGTGCTCTGGCACCTAGTAAGCACTGAATAAAGTATAGGAAATAATAAAAATGACAATGATAATAACAAGCTCTTGGAGGGCAGGGACCAAGTTTTTTAAATGTTTGAATTCTCCAATATCACCATAACACCTAGTACCTAAAAGACACCTCACAGTTAAATAGCAAACCATTAAGAGGACCAATGAATAACTCACTTTTGAGATTTTCTTTGAAAATTCTGTTTCAAAAAAACACACAGAAATAAACCAGGCACAGCTCTTTGATAGTATTAGCACCTTCAAGGTCAAACCTCTATTTCCTCTTTATGTTTTCTATAATCTGTAAAAGCAACCTACACAAGCTCTGGTTGAAGCTCTACTAAGTCCAAGGTGTCCTCATGCATTTCACGTGGCAGGCACAATGAACTCAGTGCCACAGCTGGGTAGCACACTGGCATTCTTCTATTTGTGAAACATTTCTCTGCTTTCATTAGAATTTGTTAAGTCCCAGTTGAGCTATTTGAATATTACGATTTTCTTTTGAACAATGCCATTAGAGCCTCCGGTTCTCAGAAAATTACAGTGTCATGACAATGATTCAACAAGGAGAAGGATTGCCTTGTTCTAATGAAGTCAACGTGCCTCATTCTGTTTTGACTTCTGAGGAATGAAGTTGATCATAGTGAGACCTTGTTGGTATAATATGTAAAATTGTCTCTGCTTCTCCACTGGCATTGCCTCTCTGACTTCTGTACTCTGGTAGATATGTTTAAAACCCAATCATTGGGATCCTTGCCCTCTGGCTAAGTGTTGTACTTTTTATTGTTAACCATTGGTTTTTAGTTCCAGGGAAGTATTGTTCAGCTCCTAGTTTAGTGACTTTTTAGTGAGACAAAGCAGTATGTAATAACAAGTATTCATTTACTTAGTGTAATCTATTTGCTATAAAAACTAAACAACACGTCCGTTGTTAACACATTCAGTTTGTTACACTTTGATTATAAGAGAAAGGACCTACGTCTTAACTCAAAAATCCTTTTACTATCTTATATAAACCTATCATATGGGATATTAGAAGTTGTGACTAAACAAATCAACTTCTTCTCCAACAATATTGCTCCGGATTTTAAATCACCCACAATTAACAGTTTAAATAATACTGAATACTAGTCTATTAAGGAAGAAATTAAGAAAAACTATAAGGACCCAACCAGCTTGATCCAGGACTTTAAATAACTGATGGGATTCATTCTGGACACTTGCTTTCCTTCTGAGAATCTAGAATTTTGTCACACACTATGGGGAAGATGCCTATGTGACTAGGGTGCCATATCACCCTTGGCACTGAGTCTAATGGGACTCTGGGACTGGTAGATGGCATTTCACATGTGTTGTCAGAATTTGACAGTGGAATACTTGAGCACGTTCTGGTAACTCCACAGGGAGACAACTGTTGCATGCTTGTGCCTGGTGTCGTCCACACTTTGTCACACACACCTTTTCTCCTTGCTGATTGTCCTATGATACTTCCACTCTCTTAAATCACAGGTAGGAGTAAATTATACGTTGAATCCTCTGAATTTTTCTAGAGAATAAGCCCACGAAGGTGTGGGTTCGGGAACCCCTAACAGAATGCCATTATGTGGCATTTTTATGATGTGGAATTGTATGTTCTACATGACTAGAGGCAGAGTGTGATTTCAAGCTTACCTCTCTTGGAATTGCTTTTTCTTGATGCTTCTCCTGAAGATTCCTGGAGATCTGTTTGAATAAAGGTACGAACACATAAATGAAATGATGATGTCAGAAAATAATGTGAAACAAAAAAACAAGGCAACTTACTCAAAAAAGAAAATGCAGAATCCTAATGATAGACAATATGCTCTACTGTATGAAAGTGCCTATAAAGGAAATGAAACATCACACTGGCAAATTTCTCCAACTAAGCAGGGTTTCATTCCTCTGTACAATAGATATGAATCCATCAAGTAACTGGGGTAGCGAGAGGAAAACAGTAATTATCAAAGATAGTACAACAGTCTTCTATTGATTACAGACTTCTGTTGGTTTGTTTCCAACATATTTTTTAATATCTCTGGACACTAAAAACATGGCTCCCCTATGAAAGGAAGTTGTTGGCAGGACAAGGTTAAAAGTCAAAGAAACTGTATCCAAAATGTAAGCTGAGTTACCCATGGATATTCCAACAAACTCAACATGAGTGGGGAAAAATTGGTCTTTCCTGTTCATGTTGCTCTTCCCTGCTCATCTGATGAAGACCTATTCTCAATATCCAGTTCACACACCAGTGCACACGCTGGGGACCTATGAATGAACCAGCTTAGATTTCTCTCGCTCTGCTAACTTTTAAAGCTTAATCATCATGAAATCATGTGAACTAGACCTCTTTTCATTCTCTACTTTATTTTGCTACTGTCAACTGCTCAAGTCAAACGACTGGCTCTTAGACGGGCAAAAATTACACCATTATTATTCCTTCATAGATTAAAATTTTTTAAGCAGAACAAATGAGAAAGACATAGGCTTGGAAAAACACAATCATCCCAAATTGAATAAATTGACCCTCCTGACTTGATTTCAGCATGGATGGGTGAGAGCTTCATCATGGCCTGAAGCTAGTCCAAGGAGACAAAGCTTCCTTTGTCTTCCCTCCACTATGTGGTTTCCTTCAATCTGTCCTCTACATGAGTGCTCTGCAAACTAGAGCCCATGGGGTCTAATAGAACCTTTCATCTGGTTTTGTACATAAAGTCTCACTGGAACACAGTCCTGCCTTTTCACTAACATATTGTCTATGACTGCTCTCACACTACAATGGCAGACTTGAGGAGATATGACAGACATGACCTGAAATCAGGCCCTTTACAGAAAAAGCTTCCTGATCCCCCCTTCATATCAAAACCAGAGTGCTCCCAACAAATGTAATCTTATGGCATTTCTGCTCAATACTCTCCTATGAACCCCTGCAGTAAATATTGCTGACTCCCTCCCTTAGTCTTCCTTCTTGCTGGACACCCCAGCTGTATGTGGACATTTACTGTCGTGATATACAAATGAGGTGGTATCTGCCCAGCTCCAAAAAGAGAAATGATTATACTAAGCTAATCACAGTACCTAGGTTACCACTAAGTGTTTTAGGAGTGAGCATGTGATGTAGCCCACGCCTACAAAATGTTAGCGGAAGTCAACTGCAAGCCTCTCAGCTTTCTTTGTATTTAAAAGAAACATATAGCTCACCATCACCAATCAGGGAAATGCAAATGAAAGCCATAATGCAGGACGACCTCACTGCTTTCAGGATGGCTATACTCAAGGTATAAATAAATAAATCACAAGTGTTGGCCAAGATGTGGAGAAAAGAGAAAGCCTCAAGCTCTATTCGTGGGATTGTAAATTGGTACTGTCACTATGAAAAACAGCATGGAGATGTCTCAGGAAATTACAAATAAAACTGCCATTCCACTTCTGGGCATTTCTTCAACAAAAGCAGGAACACAGATTTGAACAGATATCTCCACCCCTATGCTCACTGCAACATTATTTACAACAACTAAGATATGGAAGCAATGGGTGTCCTTCGATAGGTATACAAAGAAGATGTAGCAAGTACATGCTATATAATGAAACATCACTCAGACATGAAAAAAATGAAATGTTGCCTTTTACAACAATATGAAAGGACCAAGAGGCTGTTATGCTAAGTGAAATAAGACAAAGACAAATATAGTATGTCTCACTTACATATGGAATCTAAAACAACAAAACAAATCAGAAACACACCCCAAAACGACAGGGAACAAACTCATGGTTGCCAGACATTAGTGAGGTGAGGACACGCATGATATAGAACGTGATTAACAAGTGAACCTTCCACTTATAACATATGTGAGCCGCCCCGATATACTGTACAGCACAGGAAATATGTCAGTATCATGATAACTTTGCACAGACATAGAGGGTGACTAGACTTAGCATGGTCATCACATCCTAAAGTATGTAAATGCCTAACCACCATGTTGTACACCTGAAAGTCATATATTGTGTGTCAACTATGCTTTTAACAAGATATTTCAAAGGAAAGGAGAAAGGCATAAGGAAAAGCAATCTTTCCAGCATGTAAAGATACACTGTCTTTTGGGAATATGATGCCACAGAGTCATCGCTAAGCAGCTGCCTAGGAAAGGACACATTAACACTGACAGCCATGCAGCTGAAAGAGGACAACTAGGATCCCGATGACATTATGGAAAACCAAGACAATCCTGCTTACTATTGTTTTGGCGCCAGTTAATTAGGCCACCTATCCTCTGAAGCTAAGTGCATTCTATGTGACTGACAGCCCAAGGCCTACAGGGTAAGATCTCTTCCTTTCTGGTGCAGGAGACTTTCAAAAGCTTGCCTTCGCTACGTAGTCACCTCATTCCCAGCCATTCCCACAGGACACGCTGTGCACCAGCAAAACGGAACTGCGCATTCATGCCGCAAAGTTCTCCTGTACATCTGAGCCCTTGCCCTGCTGTGCGCGCTGCCAAACGGGTCCTCTCCATAGATGTTCCTCCTGCTAAACATCACCCTTCTGCCGCTTTACTTGGCAGACTTCTTCAGGCTCTACATGTTTACTTTACATCCTACCTACACGTTTTATGTTTTAATTATAAATCTTCCTCTGAATTGATTTGTGACAGAGACAGGAAGGGAGAAACAGAGAGAGAGAAACAGTGATTTCTTGTTCCACTTCCTTATGCATTCCTTGGTTGATTCTGGTATGTGCCCTGACCAGGGACAAAAACTCACAAGTTTGGCATTTGGGGACAACCCTTTAACCAACTGACCTACCTGGCCAAGCCCTCCCCCATATTTTTTAAACTCTAATTCTAATCTTGGATTTAAAGTGTCCGGCACATACTACACACCAATGAAAAGAATAAATAATGACAAGGGTAAGCTCCTAGCGCGCTCTGGCACCTAGTACGCACTGAAAAAAGTATAGGAAAGAATAAAAATGACAATGATAATAACAAGCTCTTGGAGGGCAGGGACTGGGTTATCAAATGTTTGAATTCTGCAACATTAGCATAACACCTAGTACCTAAAAGACACCTGAGAGTTAAATACCAAATCATTAAGAGGAGCAATAAATAACTGACTTTTGAGGTTTTCTTTGAAAATTCTGCTTCGGAAAAACCCACAGAAATAAACCAGGCACAGCTAGCTCTCTGATATTATGAGCACCTTCAAGGTCAAGCCTCTATTCCATCCTTATGTTTCCTACAGTTTGCAAAAGCAACCTACACAAGTTCTTGTTGAAGGTCTACTAAGTCCAAGGTGTCCTCATACAGTTCACGCGGCAGGCACAATGAACTCAGTGCCACAGCTGGGTAGCACACTGGCGTTTTTGTTATACTGAAATATTTCTCTACTTTTACTATAACTTGTTAACTCTGAGTTGAGTGATTTGAATATTTATTATGATTATCTTTTCACCAATGGCATTAGAGCCTCTGGTTCTCAGAAAATTACAGTGTCATGACAATTATTCAACAAGCAGAAGGATCGCCTTCTTCTAATGAAGTCAACATGCCCCTTTCTGTTTTGACTTCGGAGGAATGAAGTTGATCATAGTGAGATCTTTTTGGTATAATATGTAAAATAACCTCTGCTTCTCAACTGGCATTGCCTCTGACTTCTGTACTCTGGTAGATATGTTTAAAAACCAATCTCATTGGGATCCTTGCCCACTGGCTAAGTCTTGTCCTTTTTATCCTTAACCATTGGCTTTGAGTTCCAGGGAAGTATTGTTCACTTCCTAGTTTAGTGACTTTTCAGTGAGACAAAGCAGTATGTAATAACAAGTATTCATTTACTTAGTGTAATCCATTTGCTATAAAAACTAAACAAAATGTCCATTTTTGGCACGTTCAGTTTGTTACATTTGATTATACGGAAAAGGACCTATGTCTTAACTCGAAATCCTTTTACTTTTTAAAATAAACCTATCATATGGAATATTAGAAGTTGTGACTAAATAAATGAACTTCTTCAACAATATTGCTACGGATTTTAAATCACCTACAATTAACTGTTTAAGTAATACTGAATACTACTCTATTAAGGAAGAAATTGAGAAAAACCATAGGAACCCGAACAGCGTGATCCAGGACTTTAAACAACTAATGGGATTCAATCTGGACACTTGCTTTCCTTCTGGACATCTAGAATTTTGGCACACACTATGGGGAAGATGCCGATGTGACTAGGGTGCCATAACACTCTTGGCACTGAGTCTAACGGGACTCTGGAACTGGTAGATGGCATTTCACATGTGTTGTCAGTGGAATACTTGAGCACGTTCTGGTAACTCTAGAGGGAGGAGGCTGTTGTAACCTTGTGCCTGGTGTCGTCCACACTTTGTCACACGCACCTTTTCTCCTTGCTGATTGTCCTATGATACTTCTACCCTAGTAAATCACAGGAAGGAGTAAAATTATATGTTGAGTCCTATGAATTTTTCTAGTGAATAGGCCCACCTAGGTGTGAGTTCGGGAACCCCTAACGCAATGGCATTTTGTGGCATTTTTTTGATGCAGAATGCTATGTTCCACATGATTAGAGGCAGAGGGTGATTTCAAGCATACCTCTCTTGGAGTTGCTTCTTCTTGATGCTTCTTCTGAAGATTCCTGCAGATCTGTTTGAACAAAGGTACGAATGAAATGACGACAGAAAACAATGTGAAAGAAAAAACAAGGCAAATTACTCAAAATAGAAAAGGCAGAATCCTAATGATAGATAATAAGCTCTACTATATGAAAGTGCCTATAAAGGAAACGAGACAACACACTGGCAATTTTCTCCATCTAAGCAGGGTTTCATTGCTCTGTACAATAGATATGAATCCATCAAGTAACTGAGTTAGTGAGGAAAAAAAACAATAATTATCAAAGATAGTACAATAGGGTTCTATTGATTACAGACTTCTATTGGTTTGTTTCTAACATCTTTCTTAATATCTCAGGACACTAAAAACATGGCTCTCCTATGAAAGGTGGTTGTTGATAGGACAAGGTAAAAAGTCAAAGAAACTGTATCCAAAATGTAGGATGAGTTACCCATGGATATTCCAACAAACTCAACATGTGTGGGGAATAACTGGTCTTTCCTGTTGAACTGTTGCTCTTCCCTGTTCATGTGATAAAGTCCTATTCTCCATGTCAAATTCACAGCCCAGTGCACAACCTGAAGAAATTTGAATGAACCAGGTTACATTTCTCTCGCTCTACTAACTTTTGAAGCTTAATCGTCATGAAATCCTGGGAACTAGACATCTTTTCCTTCTCTGCTTTATTTTGCTACTGTCAACTGCCCAAGTCAAATGATTGGTTTTCACAGGGGCAAAAATTATACCATTATTATTCCTTCATAAATTAAAATTTTTTAAGCAGAACAAACGAGAAAGACATACGCTTAGAAAAACACAATCATCTTAAATTGAATAAATTGACCCTCCTCACTTGGTTTCAGCATGGATGGGTGAAAGCTTCATCATGGCCTGATGCTAGTCCAAGGAGGCAAAGCTTCCTTTGTCTTTGACTCCCTTTATGTGGTTTCCTTCAATTTGTCCTGTACATGAGTGCTTTGCAAACTAGGGACTACGGGGAATAATACAACTTGTCATCTGGTTTTGTACATAAACTCTCACTGGAACACAATCCTCCCTTTTCCTTGACATATTGTCTGTGACTGCTCTCACACTACAATGGCAGACTTGAGGAGATATGAGAGGCCACACGACCTAAAATCAGCCCCTTCACAGAAAAGGCATCCTGATCACCCCTTCATATCAAAACCAGAGTGCCCCCAACAAATGTAATCTTATGACACATCTGCTCAGTCTGCTCCAATGAATCCCTGTAGTAAATATGGCTGACTCCCTACTTTAGCCTTCTTCCTTGCTGTAGGTGGACATTTACTGTCCTGATACACTAATGACGTGGTATCTGCCCAGCTCGAAAAAGAGAAATGATTATATTAAGCTAATCACAGTACCTAGGTTACCAGTAAGTGGTTTAGGAGTGAGCATATGATGCAGCCCAAGCCTGTAAAATGTTAGCGGAAGTCAACTGCAAGCCTCTCAGTTATCTTCCTTTATTTAAAAGAAACATATAGCTCAGCATCAGTAATCAGGGAAATGCAAATGAAAGCCATAATGCAGGACAACCTCACTCCTCTCAGAATGACTTTCCTCAAGGTGTGAATAAATAAATAAATACATACATACATACATACATACATACATACATAAATAAATAAATAAATAAGTGAAAACAGTGTTGGTCATGATATGGAGAAAAGAGAAAGCCTCGTGCCCTGCTCTTGGGATTATAAATTGGTATAGTCACTATGGAAAACAGCATGGAGATGTCTCAGAAAATTAGAAATAAAACTGCCATTCCACTTCTGGGCATTTCTTCAACAAAAGCAGGAACACAGATTTGAAAAGATATCTGCACCCCTACGTTCACTGCAGCATTACTTACAATAGCCAAGATATGGAAGCCATGTAGGTGTCCTTTGATAGATAAAGAAAGAAAATTCTATGGTATATAATGAAATATCACTCAGACATGAAAAGAAGGAAGTCTTGCCATTTACGAGAACGTGGATGGACCAAGAGGCTGTTAAGCTAATTGAAATAAGACAGACAAAAACAAATATAGTATGTCTCTCTTACATGTGGAATCTAAAGCAAACAAAACAGAAACACACCCCATAGCTACAGGGGAAAAACTCATGGTTGCCAGACGCTAGTGAGTTGAGGAGACGCTTGACATAGAAGAACTTGAATAGGAAGTGAGCCTTGCAGCTATAGCATAGGGGAGCCCCTGGATGTCCTGTGCAGCACAGGGGATGTGACAGTACCGGAGAAGCTTTGCAGGGACATAGAGGGTGACTAGACTTAGCATGGCGATCACATCCTGAGGTATGTAAATATCAGAGAACCATGCTGTACACCTGAAAGTCATATATTGTGTTACAACTATACTTTTAACAAGAAATTTCAAAGGAAAGGAGAAAAGCATAGGGAAAAGCAGGCCTTCCAGCCTTTCTACACTGTCATGTGAGAATATGATGCCTCGGAGCCCTCGATAAGCAGCTGGACAGGAAAGGACACATTAGCACTGACAATCACACAGGTGAAAAGGGACAAATGGGATCCTGATGACATCATGGAAAACCAAAACAATCCCGGTATACCGTTCTTTTGGCCACAGTTAATTAGGCCACCTATTGTCTGAAGTAAGAGCATTCTATGTGACCGACAGGCCAAGGCCTACAGGGTAAGAGCTCTTCCTTTCTGGTGCAGGAGACTTTCAAAAGCTTGGCTTCGCTACGTAGTCCCCTCATTCCAACCATTCCCACAGGACACACTGTGCACCACCAAAACGGAACTGCGCATTCATGCCGCAAAGTTCTCTTGTACATCTGAGCCCTTGCCCTGCTGTGCGCGCTGCCAAACGGGTCCTCTCCATAGATGTTCCTCCTGCTAAACATCACCCTTCTGCCCCTTTACCTGGCAAACTTCTTCATGTTCTGCATGTTTACCTTACATCCCAATTACACTTTTTCTGTTTTAATAATAAATCTTCTTTTGAATTGCCTTACAGAGACAGGAAGGGAGAAACAGAGAGAGAGAGAAACAGTGATTTCTTGTTCCACTTCCTTATGCATTCCTTGGTTGATTCTGGTATGTGCCCTGACCAGGGACAAAACCCACCCCTTTGGCATTTGGGGAAAGCGCTTTAGACAGCTGACGTATCGGCCAAGGCCTCACCCACATTTTTCAAACTCTACTTCTCGTCTTGGATTGAAAGTGTCCAGCACATACTACACACCAATGAAAAGAATAAATAATGACAAGGGTAAGCTCCTAGTGTGCTCTGGCACCTGGTAAGCACTGAATAAAGTATAGGAAATAATAAAAATGACAATGATAATAACAAGCTCTTGGAGGGCAGGGACCAAGTTTTTTAAATGTTTGAATTCTCCAATATCACCATAACACCTAGTACCTAAAAGACACCTCACAGTTAAATAGCATACCATTAAGAGGACCAATGAATAACTCACTTTTGAGATTTTCTTTGAAAATTCTGTTTCAAAAAAACACACAGGAATAAACCAGGCACAGGTCCCTGATAGTATTAGCACCTTCAAGGTCAAACTTCTATTTCCTGTTTATGTTTTCTATAATCTGTAAAAGCAACCTACACAAGCTCTGGTTGAAGCTCTACTAAGTCCAAGGTGTCCTCATGCATTTCACATGGCAGGCACAATGAACTCAGTGCCACAGCTGGGTAGCACACTGGCATTGTTCTATTTGTGAAACATTTCTCTGCTTTCATTAGAATTTGTTAAGTTGGAGTTGAGCTATTTGAATATTACGATTTTCTTTTGAACAATGCCATTAGAGCCTCCGGTTCTCAGAAAATTACAGTGTCATGATAATTATTCAACAAGGAGAAGGATTGCCTTGTTCTAATGAAGTCAACATGCCTCAATCTGTTTTGACTTCTGAGGAATGAAGTTGATCATAGTGAGACCTTGTTGGTATAATATGTAAAACTGTCTCTGCTTCTCCACTGGCATTGCCTCTCTGACTTCTGTACTCTGGTAGATGTGTTTAAAACCCAATCATTGGGATCCTTGCCCTCTGGCTAAGTGTTGTAGTTTTTATCATTAACCATTGGCTTTTAGTTTCAGGGAAGTATTGTTCAGTTCCTAGTTTAGTGACTTTTTAGTGAGACAAAGCAGTATGTAATAACAAGTATTCATTTACTTAGTGTAATCTATTTGCTATAAAAACTAAACAACATGTCCGTTGCTAACACATTCAGTTTGTTACACTGTGATTATACAAGAAAGGACCTATGTCTTAACTCAAAAATCCTTTTACTATCTTATATAAACCTATCATATGGGATATTAGAAGTTGTGACTAAACAAATCAACTTCTTCTCCAACAATATTGCTCCGGATTTTAAATCACCTACAATTAACAGTTTAAATAATACTGAATACTGGTCTATTGAGGAAGAAATTAAGAAAAACTATAAGAACCCAACCAGCTTGATCCAGGACTTTAAATAACTGATGGGATTCATTCTGGACACTTGCTTTCCTTCTGGGAATCTGGAATATTGTCACACCCTATGGGGAAGATGCCTATGTGACTAGGGTGCCATATCACCCTTGGCACTGAGTCCAATGGGACTCTGGAACTGGTAGATGGCATTTCACATGTGTTGTCAGAATTTGACAGTGGAATACTCGAGCACGTTCTGGTAACTCCACAGGGAGACAACTGTTGGAAGCTTGTGTCTGCTGTCGTCCACACTTTGTCACACGCACCTTTTCTCCTTGCTGATTGTCCTATGATACTTCCAGTCTCTTCAATCACAGGTAGGAGTAAATTATATGTTGAATCCTCTGAATTTCTCTAGTGAATAAGCCCACGTAGGTGTGGGTTCAGGAACCCCTAACAGAATGCCATTATGTGGCATTTTTATGATGCGGAATTGTATGTTCTACATGACTAGAGGCAGAGTGTGATTTCAAGCATACCTCTCTTGGAATTGCTTCTTCTTGATGCTTCTTCGGAAGATTCCTGGAGATCTGTTTGAACAAAGGTACGAACAGATAAATGAAACGATGATGTCAGAAAATAATGTGAAACAAAAAAACAAGGCAACTTACTCAAAAAAGAAAATGCAGAATCCTAATGATAGATAATATGCTCTACTGTATGAAAGTGCTTATAAAGGAAATGAAACATCACACTGGCAAATTTCTCCAACTAAGCAGGGTTTCATTCCTCTGTACAATAGATATGAATCCATCAAGTAACTGGGGTAGCGAGAGGAAAACAATAATTATCAAAGATAGTACAACAGTCTTCTGTTGATTACAGACTTCTATTGGTTTGTTTCCAACATATTTTTTAATATCTCTGGACACTAAATCATGGCTCCCCTATGAAAGGAAGTTGTTGGCAGGACAAGGTTAAAAGTCAAAGAAACTGTATCCAAAATGTAAGCTGAGTTACCCATGGATATTCCAACAAAGTCAACATGAGTGGGGAAAAATTGGTCTTTCTTGTTCATGTTGCTCTTCCCTGCTCATCTGATGAAGACCTATTCTCAATATCCAATTCACACACCAGTTCACACGCTGGAGACCTATGAATGAACCAGCTTAGATTACTCTCGCTCTGCTTACTTTTTAAGCTTAGTCATCATGAGATCATATGAACTAGACCACTTTTCGTTCTCTACTTTATTTTGCTGCTGTCAACTGCCCAAGTCAAATGATTGGCTTTCAGAGGGGCAAAAATTACACCATTATTATTCCTTCATAAATTAAAAATTTCTAAGCAGAACAAATGAGAAAGACATAGGCTTGGAAAAACACAATCATCCTAAATGGAATAAATTGACCCTCCTGACTTGATTTCAGCATGGATGGGTGAGAGCTTCATCATGGCGTGAAGCTAGCCCAAGGAGACAAAGCTTCCTTTGTCTGCCACTCCACTATGTGGTTTCCATCAATCTGTCCTCTACATGAGTGCTCTGCAAACTAGGGCCCATGGGGTCTAATACACCCTGTCGTCTGGTTTTGTACATAAATTCTCACTGGAACACAGTCCTGCCTTTTCACCAACATATTGTCTATGACTGCTCTCACATTACAATGGCAGTCTTGAGGAGATATGACAGATCACATGACCTGAAATCAGGCCCTTTACAGAAAAAGCTTCCTGATCCTCCCTTCATATCAAAACCAGAGTGCCCCCAACAAATGTAATCTTATGGCATTTCCGCTCAATACTCCCCTATGAATCCCTTCAGTAAATATTGCTGACTCCCTACCTTAATCTTCCTTCTTGCTGGACACCCCCAGCTGTATGTGGGCATTTACTGTTGTGATATACAAATGAGGTGGTATCTGCCCAGCTCCAAAAAGAGAAATGATTATACTAAGCTAATCACAGTACCTAGGTTACCACTAAGTGGTTTAAGAGTGAGCCTGTGATGTAGCCCAAGCCTATAAAATGTTAGCGGAAGTCAACTGCAAGCCTCTCAGTTTTCCTCATATTTAAAACAAACATATAGCTCACCATCACCAATCAGGGAAATGCAAATGAAAGCCATAATGCAGGACGACCTCACTGCTTTCAGGATGGCTATCCTCAAGATATAAATAAATAAATCACAAGGGTTGGCCATGATGTGGAGAAAAGAGAAAGCCTCAAGCTCTATTCGTGGGATTGTAAATTGGTACTGTCACTATGAAAAACAACATGGAGATGTCTCAGGAAATTATAAATAAACCTGCCATTCCACTTCTGGGCATTTCTTCAACAAAAGCAGGAACACAGATTTGAACAGATATCTCCACCCCTATGCTCACTGCAACATTATTTACAACAACTAAGATATGGAAGCAATGGGTGTCCTTCGATAGGTATACAAAGATGTAGCAAGTATATGGTATATCATGAAACATCACTCAGACATGAAGAAAATGAAATGTTGCCTTTTACAACAATATGAAAGGACCAAGAGGCTGTTATGCTAAGTCAAATAAGACAAAGACAAATATAGCATGTCTCGCTTACATTTGGAATCTAAAACAACAAAACAAATCAGAAACACACCCCAAAACGACAGGGAACAAACTCATGGTTGCCAGACGTTAGTGAGGTGAGGACACGCATGATATACAACATGATTAACACGTGAACCTTCCACTTATAACATATGTGAGGCACAAGGATGTACTGTACAGCACAGGAAATATGTCAGTATCATAATAACTTTGCACAGACATAGAGGGTGACTAGACTTAGTGTGGTGATCACATCCTAAAGTATGTAAATGTCTAACCACCATGTTGTAGACCTGAAAGTCATATATTGTGTGCCAACTATGCTTTTAACAAGATATTTCAAAGGAAAGGAGAAAGGCATAAGGAAAAGCAATCTTTCCAGTGTATAAAGATACACTGTCTTTTGAGAATATGATGCCACGGAGCCATCGCTAAGCAGCTGCCTAGGAAAAGACACGTTAACACTGACAACCATGCACCTGAAAGAGGACAACTAGGATCCCGATGACATCATGGAAAACCAAAACAATCCTGCTTACTATTGTTTTGGCCACACTTAATTAGGCCACCTATCCTCTGAAGCTAAGTGCATTCTATGTGACTGACAGCCCAAGGCCTACAGGGTAAGATCTCTTCCTTTCTGGTGTAGGAGACTTTCAAAAGCTTGCCTTCGATAGGTAGTCACCTCATTCCCAGCCATTCCCACAGGACACACTGTGCACCAGCAGAACTGAACTGGGCATTCATGCCGCAAAGTTCTCCTGTACATCTGAGCCCTTGCCCTGCTGTGCGCGCTGCCAAACGGGTCCTCTCCATAGATGTTCCTCCTGCTAAACATCACCCTTCTGCCCCTTTACCTGGCAGACTTCTACACATTCTGCATGCTTACTTTACATCCCACCTACACTTTCTATGTTTTAATTATAAATCTTTTCATTTATAAATTGATTTGTTAGAGAGACAGGAAGGGAGAAACAGAGAGAAAGAATCATGTTTTGATGTCTTACTTATTTATGCATTCCTTGGTTGATTCTGTTATGTACCCTACCAGGAATCAAACCCACAACTTTGGAATTTGGGGACAATACTTTCACCAACTCACCTACCTGGCTAAGGCCTCACACACATTTTTAAAACATAATTTTTATCATGGATTCAAAGTGTCTGGCACGTACTACACACCAATGCAAAATAAAAAATAATGAAAAAGGTAAGCGCCTAGTGCGCAATGGCACCTAGTAAGCACTGAGTAAAGTATTAAAAATAACAAAAATCACAAATGTAATAAGAAGGTCTTGGAGGGCAGAGACCAGCTTTTTTTTTTTTTTAATTTATTATTTATTTATTTTTTAAAAAAATATATTTATATTGATTTCAGAGAGGAAAGGAGAGGGAGAGAGAGAGATAGAAACATCAATGATGAGAGAGTCATTGATCGAGCCCACAATCTGGGCATGTGCCCTGACCGGGAATTGAACCCCGATCACCTGGATCCTAGGTTGACGCTCAACCGCTGAGCCACGCCATGCCGGGCGAGACCAGCTTTTTAAATGTTTGGATCCTGCAACATAGAAGAATATCAAGTACCTAAAGGACACCTGAGAGTTAAATAGGAAACCATTAAGACGGAACCAATGAATAACTGAATTTTGTGATTTTCTTTGAAAATTCTGTGTCAAAAAATGTACAGAAATAAACCAGACACAGCTCTCTGATATTACCAGCACCTTCAAGGTCAAACCATTATTTCACCTTTGTGTTTCTTATAATTTGCAAAACCAGCCTACACAAGTTCTTGTTGAAGGTCTACTAAGTCCGAGGTGTCCTCATACAGTTCACGCGGCAGGCACAATGAACTCAGTGCCACAGCTGGGTAGCACACTGGCATTTTTGTTATAGTGAAACATTTGTCTACTTTTATTATAACTTGTTAACTCTGAGTTGAGCTATTTGAATATTTATTATGATTCTCTTTTCACCAATGGCAACAGAGCATCTGGTTCTAGGGAAATTACAGTGTCATGACAATTATCCAACAACCAGAAGGATCATCTTGTTCTAATGAAGTCAACATGCCTCATTCTGTTTTGACTTCTGAGCAATGAAGTTGATCCTAGTGAGACCTTGTTGGTATAATATGTAAAATAACCTCTGCTTCTGAACTGGCATTGACTCTGACTTCTGTACTTCTGGTAGATATTTTTAAAAACCAATCTCATTGGGATTCTTGCCCTCTGGCTAAGTGTTGTCATTTTTATCCTTAACCATTGGTTTCTGGTTCCAGGGAAGTACAGTTCAGTTCCTAGTTTACTGACTTTTTAGTGAGACAAATCAGTATGTAATAACAAGTATTTATTTACTTAGTCCAATCCATTTGCTGTAAAAACTAAACAAAAGATCTTTTCTTAACAATTTCAGTGTGTCATAATGTGGTTATTGAGGAAACATACTATCTCTTAATTTAAAATCTCTTTACTTTTTTACATTAACATATCATATGGGATATTAGAAGTCGTGTCTAAATAAATGAGCTTCTCCAACAATATTGCTTCAGATTTTAAATCACCTACTATGAACTGTTTAAATAATACTGAGTAATAGTCTATTAAGGAAGAAATTAAGAAAAACTCTAGGAGCCCGGCCAGCCTGAGCCAGGATTTTGTAGAAGGAATGGGATTCATGCTGAACACTTGCTTTCCTTCTGGGGATTGAAAATTTTGGAACACACTATGGGGAAAATGCCTATGTAATTAGGGTTCCATAAAGCCCTTGGCACTGAGTCTAAAGGGGCTCTGGGACTGGTAAATGGCATTTCACATGTTTTGTCAGAATTTGACAATGGAATACTTGAGTACATCCTGGGAACTCCACAGGGAAAGAACTCTTCCAAGCTTGTGCCTGGTGTCCTCCACACTTTGTCACACACACATTTTCTCCTTCCTGATTGTCCTATGATTCTTCCACCCTAGTAAATCACAGATAGGAGTAAAACTATATGTTGAGTCCTATGATTTTCTCTGGCGAATAAGGCCACCAAGGTGTGGGTTCAGGAACTCCTAACAAAATGGAATTATGTGTCATTTTTTATATGCAGGATGGTATGTTCTACATGATTAGAGGCAGAAGGTGATTTCAATCATACCTCTCCTGGAATTCCTTCTTCTTGATGCTTTGTCTGAAGATTCCTCTAGATCTATTTGAATAAAGGCATGGGAAGGTAAATGAAATGATGTTGTCAGAAAATAATATGAAAAAGGCAACAATTATATTTATTGAAAATATAAAATACAGAATCTCAATAACTTATAACACGTTGTATAGTATGAAAGTTTACGTAAAGAAAATGAAACATCACTGTGACCATTTTCTCCAACTAAGCAGGGTTTACTTCCTTTGTACAATAATTATGAATCAAGTAACTGGGGTAGCGAGGGAAAAATGATATTTCTCAAAGATAGTACAGTAGTGTTCCAGGGATTACACAGTTCTATTTCTTGGTTTCTAAACTTTTTCTTAATGTCTTATGACACTACAAACATGGCTCTCCTATGAAAGGCAGTTGTTGACAGGACAAGGTACAGAATCAAAGAAACTGTATACAAAATGTAGGGTGAGTTACCCAGGGATATTCCAACAAACTCAACATGTGTGCGAAAAAACTGGTCTTTCCTGTTGAACTGTTGCTCTTCCCTGCTCATCTGATAAAGTCCTATTCTCTATGTCCAATTCACACGCCAGTGCACAAGCTGGAGACCTATGAATGAACCATCTTAGGTTTCTATCCCTCTACTACCTTTTTACACTTAATCGTCATGACATCATATGAACTAGGCCTCTTTTCTTTCTCTGCACTATTTTGCTGCTGTCAACTGCCCTTGTCAAATGCTTGGCTTTCACAGGGTCAAAACTATCAGCAACTATTATTGTTCCTTCATAAATTAGAAAGATTTTTTAAGCAGAACAAACAGGAAAGACATACTCCTAAGAAAACAGCAACATTTTAAATGGAATGCATTGACCCTCCAGACTTGAATTCAGCTTCATCATGGCCCGATGCTAGTCCAAGAAGGCAAAGCTTCCTTTGTCTCCCACTCCCTTTATGTGGTTTCCTTCTGTCTGTCCTCTACAAACTAGGGCCCATGGGTCTAAAACAACGTGCCATCCAGTTTTGTACATAAAGTCTCATTAGAATACAGTTATGTCTTTTCACTGACATATTGTCTGTGACTGCTCTCACACTACAATGTCAACTTGAGGCGATATGGCAGATCACATGGCCTAAAGTCAGGCCCTTTCCCGAAAATGCTTGCTGATCCCTCCTTCATACCACAACCAAAGTGCCCCCATCAAATCTAATCTTGTGACACTTCTGCTCAGTACTCTCCCATGAATTCCTGCAGTAAATATTGCTGTCTCCCTACCTAAGTCTTCCTTCCTGCTGGAGACCCCCCTTCTGTATTTGGACTTTTACTGTCCTGATACACAAATAAGGTGGTATCTGCCCAGCTCAAAAATAGAAATGTTTATACTAAGCTAATCACAGTAGTAGGTTACCACTAAGCGATTTAAGAGTGAGCATGTGATGTACCCCAAGCTTATTAAATGTTAGAGAAAATAAACTGCAAGCTTCTGAGTTTTCCTCCTATTTAAAAAAACACATAGCTCAACATTAGTAATCTGGGAAATGCAAATGAAAGCCATAATGCAGGACGACTTCACTCCTCTCAGAATGGCTGTCCTCAAGATATGAATAAATAAATAACAAGGGTTGGCCATGATGGGGGAAAAAAAGAGAAAGTCTCATGCCCTGCTCATGGGATTGTAAATTGGTACAGTCACTATGGAAAACAGCATGAAGATTCCTCACAAAATTAGAAATACAACTGCTATCCACTTCTGGGCATTTACAACAAACACAGATTTGAAAGGATATCTCCACCCCTATGTTCACTGCAGCATTACTTACAATAACCAAGATATGGAAGCAATGTAGGTGTCTTTTGATAAAAAAGAAAGAAAGAAGATGTAGCAAGTATATAGTATATAATGAAATATCACTAAGATATGGAAAGAAAGAAATCTTGCCATTTAAAACAACATGGATGGACTAAGAGGCTGTTATGCTAAGGGAAATAAGACAAAGAAAGACATGTCTCACATGTGGAACCTAAAACAACAAAACAAACAAAACAGAAACACACTCAATAGCTACAGGGAACAAACTCATGGATGCCAGACACTAGTGAGTTGAGGAGACGGATAATATAGAAAAACGTGAATAAGGAGTGAACCTTGTAGTTATAACATATGTGAGCCACTCAGATGTACTGTACAGCACAGGCAATATATCAGTGTCGTAATAACCTGCATGGACATAGAGGGTGACTAGACTTAGCGTGGTGATAACATCCTAAAGTATGTAAATATCAAACCACCATGTTGTACAACTGAAAGTCAAATTTGTTTTTTAAATATATCTTTATTGATTTTAGAGAGACGAAAGGAGGGGGGGAGAGAGAGATAGAAACATCAATGATGAGAGAGTCATTGATCAAGCCCAGAACTGGGGCATGTGCCCTGACCGGGAGTCGAACCCCGATCACCTGGATCCTAGGTCAATGCTCAACCGCTGAGCCACACCTGGCCGGGCTAAAAGTCATATCTTGTGTGCCAACTATAATTTAAAAAGAAATTTCAAAGGAAAGGAGAAAGGCATAAGGAAAAGCTGGCCTTCCAGCCTTTATACACTGTCATGTGAGACTATGATGCCTCCGAGCCCTCGCTAAGCAGCTGGCCCGGAAAGGACATATTAACACTGACAACCATGCACCTGAAAAGGGACAACTGGGATCCTGATGACATCACAGAAATACCAAAACAATCCTGGTTCCTGTTGTTTTGGCCACAGTTAATTAGGCCACCTATCCTCTGAATTAAGAGCAGTGACTGGCAGCCCAAGGCCTACAGGGTAAGATCTCTTCCTTTCTGGTGTGAGAGACTTTCAAAAGCTTGTCTTAGCTAGGCAGTCACCTCATTCCCAACCATTCCCACAGGACACATTGTGCACCTTCAAAACTAAACTGCGCATTAATGCCACATACTACACATCAATGCAAAAGAATAATGACAAGAGTAAGATCCGAGTCTGCTCAGGCTCCTGGTAGGCACTGAATAAAGTATAGGAAATAATAGAAATGACAATGGTAATAAGAAGGTCTTCGAAGGGAGGGACCCAGTTTTTTAAATGTTTGAATTCTGGAACATCAGCATAACACCTAGTACCTAAAAGACACCTGAGAGTGAAATAGCAAACCATTAAGATCAATCAATAACTGAATTTTGAGATTTTCTTTGAAAATTCTGTTTCAAAAACACACAGGAATAAACCAGGCACAGCTTTCTGATATTATCAACACCTTCAAAGTCTTCACTATTTCATCTTTTCGTTTCCTATAATTTGCAAAACCAACCTACACATGTTCTTGTTCAAAGTCTTAATTTAGGGACCCCTAACAGAATGGCATTATGTGGCATTTATGATGGGTGATGTTACGTTCTACATGATTAGAAGCAGAAGGTAATTTCACACATACCAGTCATGGAATTGGTTATTCTTATTTCTTCTACCAAACATTCCTCTTGATCTATTTGAATAAAAGCACGAAAGAGATAAATGAAACGATGATGTCAGAAAATAATGTGAAATAAGCAACAATTCTATTTATTGAAAATATAACATACAGAATCCTAATCACTGATAACACGTTCTATAGTATGAAAGTTCCTATAGGATAATGAAACATCACACTGGCAATTTTCTCCAACTAAGCAGGGTTTCATTCCTTTGTACAATAGTTATGAATCTATCGAGTACCTGGGGTAGAGAGAGTAACACGATAATTCTCAAAGATAGTACAATAGTGTTCTAATGATGACACAGTTCTATTTGTTTCTAAACTTTTTCTTAATGTCTTATGACACTACAAACATGGCTCTCCTATGAAAGGTAGTTGTTGACAGGACAAGGTAAAGAATCAAAGTAACTGTATCCAAAATGTAGGCTGAGTTACCCATGGATATTCCAACAAACTCAAAATGTGTGGGAAAAATCTGGTCTTTCCTGTTGAACTGTTGCTCTTCCCTGCTCATCTGATAAAGTCCTATTCTCCATGTCCAATTCACAGGCCAGTGCACACGCTGGAGACCTTTTAATCAACCGTCTTAGATTTCTCTCCCTGTACTAACTTTTTGCACTTAATCCTCATGAAAGCATGTGAACTGGACTTCTTTTCTTTCTCTGCTTTATTTTGCTACTGTCAACTGCCCTAGTCAAACATGGGCTCTTAATGAATGGCTTTCACAGAGGGGAAATAACAGCAACTATCGTTGTTCCATCATAAATTAAGATTTTTTAAGTAAAACAAACGAGAAAGACATACGCCTAGAAAAACACCTACATTGTAAATGGAATGAATTCTGTAAAATCAGAATAACACTATTTTAAGATATGTGAGAATTAAATAGCAAACCATGAAGTGGACCAATGAGTAACTGAATTTTGAAATTGTATTTGAAAATTCTGGTTCAAAAATACAGAGATAAAAACCAGGGGCAGCTGTCTGATACTATCAGCACCTTCAAGGTTAAAACTCTATTGCATCTTTGTGTTTCCTATTGGTTGTAAAACCAACCTACACAACTTCTTGATGAAGGTCTACTATGTGCAAGGCTTCCTCATACAGTTCACATCGCACAATGAACTCAGTGCCACAGCTGGGAAGCTCACTGGCATTTTTGTTAATGTGAAACTTTTTTCTAGTTTTATTATAATTTGTTGAGTCCCAAGTTGAGCTATTTGAATATTTATTATGATTATCTTTAACCAATGGCAATAGAGCGTCTGGTTCTAAGGAAATTACACTGTCATGACAATTATCCAACAAGCAGAAGGATCATCTTGTTCTAATGAAGTCAACATGCCTCATTTTGTTTTGACTTCTGAGGAATGAAGTTGATCATAGTGAAACCTTATTGGTATCATATGTAAAATAACCTATGCTTCTCAACTGGCATTGCCTCTCTGACTTCTGTAATATTGGAAGATACTGGTTTAAAAACCAGTATCATTGGGATTGTTTCACTCTGGCTAAGTGTTGTAGTTCTTACCGTTTGCTCTTTGTTTTTGGTGCCAGGAAAGTGTTTTTGAGTTTGTACTTTTAGTGACTTTTTAGTGAGGCAAATCACTATGTAATAACAAGTATTCATTTACTAAGTGTAATCTATTTGTTGTAAACACTAAACAAAACATCTATATTTAACAAGTCCAATTTGTTATACTGTGATTATTGAGGAAATATACTACATCCTAACTTAAATCTTTTTACTTTTTTATGTAACGATATCATATAGGATATTAGAATTCATGAATAAATGACTTCTTTTAAACAATATTGTTCCAGATTTTAAATCACCTACAATTAAGTGTTTAAATAATACTAGATACTAGTTTATTAAGGAAGAAATTAAGGAATACTATACACCTATCTTACACATTGTGGGCTTTTTTTAACTGCTCTTTCTTTATCAAAACTTCCTTACTCTTTATCTATGGTGGGGACACTTAGGGTAATTCACTATCAGAAGTCTTACCATGATCGCTTTCTTCAGAACATTTTACAGATGGCCTTTCTCCTTCATATTCAGTACTTTGTTGTTGATAACTATGTATAAAGAAATGGTGATAAATAATATTACTGTATTAATACTAAAGCAAAATATTTTCCAAATGTAGTAAATTCTTAGACTATTTCAGGTAATATCAGAGCTAATATTCAAACTTTAATTATACCATACACTTCAAATTTGTAAGTTCTACAAACTTTTTATTAGGCACATAACTTAAAAGAAAGTTACATGAAATAGTCATGATTTGAGGGCCATATCTTTCAGTGAATTAATTAGTGTCAGCTTGACATAATGGCAAGTGTCTTCATGTCAGACATCATAGTTCTATAACCATCAGCTGTTTGTTCTCAAACAAGTCACTTTTCTTTGGGTCAGAGTCCTCTACAAAATATGAATCTTACTGCCTTATTGTAGAAGGCTATTAGAATGATTATATGAGATAGTACAGCAAAAAGACATGTTCAGAGAAAGAGTAAGGCAAAGAATAAACCTGTTCATGATCTTTATTTGTTG